>NW_013531514.1:248252-321526 GCF_000836235.2 Papilio xuthus | reverse complement strand
CGGGGCTCCGCGCCGCTGCCCGTGCACAATGCTGCAACACCATACAACACACACACACTGTAAGTCAACTGTTCATCAATTCAGTGGTAGACATACGAGGAAGACTTTATTTATAAAAGCAATTGTAAGTCTAGTTTAATGTTTTGAGTCTGGCGACTGAGATAAGTAACAACAAGCTTACGTCCCTAAGGCTAAGTAGTGTTAAGGGGTAACATAAATGTGTTATGTTCTTGATGTAGGCAGTGGGCGACCTGTGGCGTTGTGGTCGGCGGTGGGCGCGGCGGGGGGCAGGTCGTGCGCGGTGCGGAACACGGTGAAGGCGATGTCGTGCCGCAGCACGTCGAAGTCCCACGTCAGCACGCTGTGAGGGTCGCAGTTCCGCACCACCACCTCGTGCACCTGACATACAACGCAACCACGTTACACGTACACCACTCCACTTCAATCAATTTGTCACGTGTCGTGCTTTAACGCACCTGTCCTTTAGCGAGGCTGACGGAGTGGTAGATGCTGTCCTCGCTGAGAGGGTCGCCGTCCCGCTCCGTGAAGGCGCCGCTCACGTACAGGGACTTGGGCACCAGCCCGCCCTCGTGCACGAAGCTCTGCGCACACAACGACCTCATATAACTATACTTTTCCCGCACACGTATTGTCCACTACTTGCTCTTCTCTGCCTCGCTCTTTTTATATCTTGTTAGGGTTTCCTCTTACAATTTAGTGCTGATTTTACTGTGACAACGTAAATAATTTTTTTCGTGAACGTGCTTTTTTATGTCTTAATATTTGTTTTAATTTTTAATACACATATTTATTAACGAATAGTGATATTAAGATTTTTTGAAATCTACCTACTGACAGCACGATAGATTGTTATAGTGATAAATACACATTTATATTGGTGTACGTAAGTATAGCTGACTGCGGACGAGACACTTCGTGAAGATTTATGTGCTAATGTCTAACCAAGCGACTATTTACTATTGCGAGTGATGAGTGATCAGATAAATATAAATAAACGTTCTATGTTTGTCATTTTACATGTGTTTCATTCTTATTAATCTTTAATCATCATCATCAGCTCACTATACGTCCCTACCGAGGGGCTCGGAGCCTACCCTAAGTTAAGGATGATTAGGCCATAATCCAAGGCACATATCTTTTAATTTCTTCTCAGATATGTGCAGGTTGCATCACGATGTTTTCCTTCTCCGTAAGAATGTCGGATAAATGTACATATGTAAATCGGAAATCGAAAAACACATTGGTACGTGGCGGGATTCGAACCAAGGACCTGCGGATTGCAAGTCAAGTGCTTGACCCCCTGAGCCACCGACGCTCTAGACACGAATATTGATTTGTAAATAATGTGAAAACTTTCTAAGACGGAGCATTTGTTCAATAAACTAGACATTATGAGACATTGTAGGAACAAATAGACACAAGCTGTGTGCTAGTCACTGGCGCCAGTGTGCGGCTCACGTACTGTCCAGTAGCAGCGCTGCGGCACACGCCACCACCACCCCGACGCGAATCGAGTCTGCGCACCCCCAACATACCTACTTGTTATTTTTATTACGCTAATCCAATTAAAAAAGGGTAAAGCTTCATACATTTTTTCATGGTTTATTGAATGATCACCGCAAAGGGTGTTTTACTATAATGTAGTTAAAAATGTGGTTAAAAATCGCTTACGAGAAAATAGTAGTATTATAAATATTTATGTTTGAATGAGAATAATTCACCTTGCAAGGTCCGCCGAGGAAGTCAGGTATCAGTTCCTTGGGGATGTAGTCCAGCAGTCCGCCCGCCTGCAGGTAGTCCTTGCCGCCGTAGAACAAGAACTTGCTGCGAGTGTTCTCGTCTGCAAACATTACATCACACGTTGTCACAACACTCACACATTGCTCTTTTTAAATCAACTAGATGTAGCCCGCGGCTTCGTCTGCGCGGTATTAAAAACAACTAAATTTAGTCTGTATATTCTTTCAGACTATGTTCTACATGAGATCTGTGGAACCGTTCTGCAGATACCTTGTAACAAATATCCATCAATCTATCAATAAATTTGCAATTATAATATTTTACTAATATTATAATTGCAAATTTGATATTACAAGATAGTTTGTGTGAAGGAAGAGATATTGTAATTTATGTGACCTATGAACGTGCTGACGATGGTCCAGAGTATGGGGAAGACGCGGGGCGCGCGCACGATGAGCACGCGGCCCATGGTCTCGGGGTAGTTGGCCTCCACGATCTGTATGACGCGCAGCAGCGCGCGCACGCCGGGCCGCCACAGGTGCCGCATGTTCAGCCCGTCCAGGTCCACCAGCAGGCACCACGCCTGCACCGCCCCCGCCCCCGCACGCGTCGCCTCCTCCAGCTGACGCAGGCCCTCCTCGCACACGTGCAGCGTCTGCGTGCACACACACACACACATACACACACTGAGTGACAACTACCGGAAAAAGTCAATTTCATTTCTTTTTCATTGTCTCCCCTGACTAATTCATGTTCCCTTCCAAAGGGAGAAAGTTAATGTAATTTGAAAAATAATTTACTTAGTGTAATTAAACTTAGTGCAAGTAAAGATGAAAGTTGTTTAACTTCACCAACATTAAGATAAAGTATTCATATAAGTTGATGAAAATTCATGACAAGTGTAAAGCGCACCGCACTGTTACACAACTTTGCTGAGAGCGGTCGGTCCGCACTTAGATAAATGAAGCACTAGATTAATACAACTTGTAACATTAGCTTTTACAACTTGAAAGTTTTAAATTAAATATTACAATAGTTAAAACTTAAACGTTTAACTTTGAATTAACATATTATTTATATTTTACTCTTATGTAATCTTTCAACAGTTAAGAGATATTTGTTAGTGTTCAATAATTCTTTGTGAGAACTGCGACTGCAGACTCCTTGTTCCTAAACTTACCAATTTGAGTAGTCCATCCTCGCCAATGGATTTGAGTAAACCCTTGACGTCCATCTGACCCAAACGCAGCACATACAGCGGCCGACCGTCTGTTCAAACAATTCAAACAATTTGTAAACATTCAAAAATTGTACAATTTCGCTTATAAATTAAAACTGTTTCAATTTATACGTTACCCTTGTCATGATGATGCCATCCACCAGGGAAGTACTGTTTGACAACATCCGGCGTCTCATATTCGGAGAGCAGACGATCCACCTGATGTTTCTTGCGCCACAGCAGCGACTGAGATAACATCTCCCGCGCTTTCTCCACGTTGAAGTCACGCGCACGTAGGAACCTCAGCAACGTTGTGTCGCTAGGCACCTAACAAACACCATACAGAAAAAAAGGAAAACATAAACGTCAAGATCTGGAGGCACGGCAGTGCCCCGGGCCGATACGAGCACAGTGGAATCATCCTTATCTTGACGCTTTAGCTTTACTGCTCAAAACCAGTCATATCCACGATGTTAAATATATATACATAGATGAGATGAAACTGGTAACAAAAGTGTACTCAGCAACAATTCTATTTTGAGAGCGGATATAATTGAATTATGAAATATAACGGTGAGAGCACAAGGTCGCGCGAGCCCGGCCAGAATCGCGAGTCCTTGCTGCCACCCGGATTTCTATCTCAATCGATTTGTCTTTAATATAATGGGAAGCTGTAACATTCTATTGAATCTTTATTGTTTTAGCAACGTTTTGTGAAAGGGTAGGTGAGTTTTTTTTTATCAGATATGAAAACAAAAGTCAGTATAAACCAGTGACGAATCTAGACAATGTGTTTTGTTTACCAAATCACATATCTTATCAAGATAAAATCCTGACATCGTAATGTGTGTTTTTGTATAAATATTATGATCATTATTAGCACTTGATTTAACGGAAAGATGGTTAATCGCCGAAATAATAGTTCATTTGTTTCTTTTAAAACTATGAAACGGGTAGGTAATAAACGTCCTCAACAACAACCATATTATAAAATGTTGTTTACCTTTCCCTTTTGCAGGTCTGCGATCCACTTGCGCAGTTGCAGCAGGCGGGACTCCTGCATGGGCGTCAGCTCGCCCAGGTATCTCTTGATGTACTCGCTGTCCAGCGTGTACTGGTCTGAAACAAACGGTTACATGAAAACTAAGCATTTTTCATTCACACTTTACAACGCAAGGCAAAACTCAGAACAGATTATCATAAGAGGACAAGAACTTTACGTATTTCAGAAAAGTATACTCTTATTTATAACTATAGAGATCACGTACATAGTCTGTACCTGTTTAGAGAAGTTATTAAAAAAACAAAGAAATGCACTTAAAATGCCTTTGAAAGGCACCGATTTCTATAAATGGATAGGCGATTGGAAATAACACCTTTGCTTCGTTCCGATTTAATCGCGCCTATTGATGTTATGAGATTTCCGCACGCCTCATCGACGCCTCAGGGGATCCAAGGGCTGGCGCGCATTTCGGGCAAAGGTTGAGCCTGGCCATCCAACGGGGAAATGCCGCCAGCCTCTTGGGAACCCTACCGTGCGACCGCAGCGATTTGGGGTCGATTTTTTATATTATTTAGTTTGGTTTAGTTTTAGTTTATAGTATTATTTTTGGTAGATTAATTTTAATTTAATTAGTCACTTAATAATTAATATAGAGTTAAGTAATTCAATAATAAGTTTATGTATATATTAAAAATTCTATCTATATTATTAGTTCGAATCCACACCACCGCTTTAAACCTCTACCATCAGCGCCAAAATGGCGAAAATCATATTGGCACAAAATACTTCTTATAGCCAGTCCATTTATCAGTGTCGAAAGCGTCACTGAGATCAGTCAGTTTATTTAAGATGACAAATTAGTGTACGGAAATATTAAGTTTCGTAGCGTGGAATAGACGTTATATCCAACGATATAATTTAATTAAAACAATTAGCTATACGCGTTGGTGCTATTAATTGATGAACGTACTACAAAACTATTCAATATTGTTATTAAAATATTGAAGCCACGTAACACAGTACAATGTAACTTGTTTATACTCGTAAGTATAACAATTAAGAATTCACGCATCATAATGTTACTATGTAGATTACTTAGAAAACTTATTACAATTTTTATATACTCGGTGTGCCTCCTGTTACTTTATATCTTCACAAACGTATGTCAGTGGTTTGGAAAGAGCATTATTACGCATGTCAAAACCGCAACTGGAAGATGACACTAATTAAACTGAACTTTAATTTAAAAATCTCCAAAAGTTACTCTTAGGGTGCTATTCGTGTACATATTCCAAGTACATTGTCTCGAAGAAAATAAAGCGAAAATATAATAGTACGATAAACATTGAATTATTGGTGAAACGTATAAATTAAATGTAGGTTACTTTCCTTTACCCATTGTTTACAATTAAAACAACCTTTTAACATATATTATTGAATACACTCGATTACAAAAATAGTGGAACCTTTTACACTCGTATTGCTGAACAAATAATCCCCAAGGGACTGTGATACTCAGGCGGTTCTACGTAATGTAAATACATATTTGCTTGACCTCTGAATAACGCCTAAAATAATTCATTCGGTCACGGGTATTCTACGCGTGAAAATTCAATGTTTCACGCTCGACCTTTTCCTGTATGAAATGTTCAGTCAACCTTTCGTATTTAAATTAAACATTTGTATGTTTGTGGAATACAAATTGGAATTTATAGTAAATTAATCTTTTTTTAACACAAGCAAAAATAAATTTATTGGTCCTGACCAGTAATGTATCTCGTTATAACATTTCCGTAACTATAATTTCTCTATTTTTTTTTAGACGAAGCTAATGAAAAATCATCATTATTGCAACTATTTTAAAGTAATTTATAATAATTATGACTGCACTTAAGAAACCTTTATAAAGCAACTTAAGTGCCGTATAGACGATATAGAGATATAGTCTAAAAAATCTAAATATATGATTATTTTAGCTTCGCCGTTGTTTCTGCCAACGAAACACTCAACACTTTACATGTAGCTTTCAAAGGAATTCATATAACAAAAGAAGCAATATGTTCCAGACACTTGAAAACGTCAAACGATATTAAACTTTGTACCGTTAGCAACACAGATGCATATTGAAGAGAGATACGGGAGTTTGCTATTCTAAACATTTATGCAAAGTGAGCCTGTTAGGTGTTATAACGCTAGCTTTGTCTGGAACAATGTAAAAATGGAATACAAACTCAACTAAGCGTGTCCGGGTCAAGGCTAGGTCCGGAACGGGGTTACTGCCACTAACTATGCAAGTTAGTAACGCTTTTGCTTCCTTAATTTTGTCTGACTTGAAAACATTATTATTTCTCTGTAGTTAATATTGAAAATAGAAATTTGAGGCTTATTTATTATGAACCAGTACTCGTTCACTTGATATCCATTCTCGCTGTAAATGTAACACGGCAGTTGTGACGTCTAAGCGTGACGTCACAGCTGCGTGGGCGTTGCATGACCATACACCCACGCATCACGATATTGACATATAGTACAGGAAGACAGAGATGTTCTTTTCGCTTGAGACCTGTTTTAACGTTTTACGTGAGAAACTATAATCCATGGACATCTATGTCATAATGATGTGTAAACTGTATCAAAGAGCACTTCCAAGTGCACTTGCGAGTAATAAGATATACTTGAGTAGTTATGAGGAGTCACACTATTTTCTTAACTAAATTGCGTAATTTCATAGTTGAGCGGAAAAAAAAATAAAAAAAAATTGTTGCATATGCGTATATTTAGAATAAATTAGACTTAACTAGCCGTTTGCGGGCGTGTCCCTGTAGTTGAGGGACATGGGCAGCGAGAGTAGCAGGATGAGCACGACGAGGAAGACCGCCAGCGCCGCCAGACAGTTCTGATACAGGAACTGGCCGAGCGCGGCGCGAGTGCCCAGCTCGCAGTGGCACGCCTTCAGCTCCGTCAGTTTCAGTGACGCCTCCGAGTCCGCGGGAGACAAGTACGGCTCGTTGAGGGTCACCCTTTTGGTCTCCATCCTATGGCCCGAACCCAGGGACAGCAACGATTTCACCTTAGATGTTTTTATCTTTTCTGGCATGAACCTCAGCCGCGATGATGATGCTTTCGTATCTTCTCTTCTATCCAGTTCGACTTCGCTGGTCGCATTCGATGGATCCAACTTTCTATGGCTCGACGATTTGGATCTGAGGCGGAGGTTTGAAACATCTTGGACTGAATCTTTGCCCAGTTTTGTTGCTGATTTGCTTCTTGATTTTAGGTTTCTCCCTGACCTTTGACTTGATAATTTGCTTGCGCTCTGTTGGACGAGGTGTGATGTGCCTGGGAAAGGAGAGGAGTTGGTTAAGTAGGAAGGGAAAAGGAAATAGGATTACTTGGGTACAGGATTAGTTTAAAGGTAGGTGTTGAGTGTGTGGTCTCGGACTCGAGCGCTATTTTTCCGTTAATACATACGCATTTAGTTTGGAGAAACATAAACATAAATCCGTTAAAACGTTTAACATATAATTTGTAAACACAAAAACTCGACAGCTGGCATCATCACGACAAGTAATAATTTATTAGTGCCCAGCCATACACTGGCACAGCTGGGAGCGACCTTGTGACCGCGGCGCGGGGTACTCCCCGGCCATCAAATATGCATACACCATTCGTCTACACATTTAATATTGAAAATAATTCGCACGTTATGCCCCACAAACAAACCAGTATCAAATGGGTTACACTGTAATTTGAATGCTTTACTTAAACGACGAAAAAACGTAAGTAAGAGCTTCAGAAATTCTCAGATATGAATGTATTTCTTGGCACTACTACATTTATTGAATCATGTAGACAACTCTTAAATACACGTAGCACAGGATTCAATGCACGATATTCTGCCGTATAATCTATATGAAGTTTTTTAGTACCGGTTCCGGTTCTTCTGCGTATAAAAAAATAGTTAATCAAAGACAACTAAAGTTCACGTGGCGTAGCAACCTTCATTTTATTCTACACGGAAGATTCTTATTACAGTGTTTACGTAACTTTCCTATTTTAAGGTCAGAGAATTAACTTCAGTTAAAGTGTTACTGGAGCGCAGGGTTTGGGGGAGAGGCGGTCGATGAGGGCGCGACCTTGTCCCCCGATATTAACGGCACTCGATCCAATGTGAACATAGTCACTTGTGCACAGATTTACAATCTTTTATCGGACGTATCTGAGGACAATAACCTGATGTACCAAAGACATCAAGACATTGTTTTATTCGAATATAAATCTCCAGTATTTAGTGTCAACGTCTATCAGTCATATTGATGGCAAACCGCACGAAAAGCACGAATCATACGGTTCTTCCGTTTTATTCGTTATGCACATAACAAGCATAAAATTGGAACAGTTATTTCCAATGCGGTCCATATCTAAACGAAGTTGAGGAAGTTAAAAATATAAAATTTTCTAACACTAGCAAAAGTTTACCAAAACTAGCAAAATTTTGATAAGTCTGTAAGAAAACAAGTTTTGTCATCTGAGTTAGACGATACAAAAAGTGAAAGTATTTAATCTTAAACACTTTAAATAATAAATGTAAAACGTTCGAATGATTTATTGCTGCGTCTGCATGCAATAGCAAAAGTCCGCAACGCAAGATCCGTGGGTGTAGACAAGGCGAGTCTACTGGCGGGACGCCAATGCAGATATCCCTAGTCTTAAGTACAATGTTTTCCTGTTAACTCCTGCTGCATTGATTCTGGATATTTTCAATCGCACGTGTACTGCATGCCTGTGATATTTATAACCAATCAACAACCAACTAACATTTGTCAACCAATCCGAATTAGGCTAGAGTGGTTGACTGGTGGGGATTGCACCTCAATGGGGACGTATAGTGAGTTGATATGATATTTATAACAATCAATTTCGAGTTTCAAAATCTGATTATATTCATCCTTTTACCACAGTTAAAAGTTCCTTAATGTAATATTTAACTTATTTTCAAACTATCTTTTATCTGTGATTTCATTAACTTCAGTTTACTTGGAAATCATCAGCTTATGTTCCGCTAAAGAGAAATTTTGCAATAACCAATTAGTTACGATGCGATTAAATTGAGGTTAATTAAACGACGACTTAGGTAAATAAATTTTTTAATGTCATTGTATTTAGTGTTCAGATACAACTTGTACATCATATCGATTTAATATAAAGACAACAAATTCCCACAGACTAAATATTAAACACTAGTAGTCGCCCGCGACTCCGTCCGAGCGGATTTAAAAAAAAACCTTTTATCACTAGCCTGTGACTATGTTCCACATCAATACCAAATTTCAGCGATATCTATCTTCTGGAGATACCTTCTAAAAAAAAAACATCCATCCATCCATCTAAACATCCGCATTTATATCTCACGACAACATTTGCTAATCTTGGTTGTAGATAAATAATTTACATGGAAATAGTTATTTTAGTTCCTTCAGAAAAGATGTTATTTGCCTCAGTGAGAAATGTGAGCATTTCTACGTAAATGGCACACGTTTGACCTACAAACAAAATAAATCTTGCGACAATACAACGCTCATTGCTTACAATGCCTTGAATGTTTGCCAAAATAAAGACTAATGGCTTGAACTTGAGAAGCCTCAATAATTTATAAAAGAAATTATCTGTGTGGTAACGCATTACCAGGTCTGTGTACATAGAAATGGACTACTAACCGTGGGTTTCTAAGACCAAAATCCCCGTTTAAAAAATATTACATATCTCTATTTCGTTAAAGACATGAATGGCGTTATGATTCATATGGAGATTTTTGGTCTCCGAAACCAACGGTAACTTTTATAATTTGAATTAGAGATTAAGGCCTAATCCATTATTAGAGTTAATATTTAGTAGTATAAGGTTGACTGGATTTAATATTTGCAAGCGAATTAAAATTCTGACTAAATCTCTAACTACTTATTAAAATTGCTTGCGACATCTAATTGCGGAAAGTCGAGCGCGATCAATATCTTCAACGTTGGTTTGTTGGCTAAAATTATTTAATTACTTTTTATTATTATTTCTTAAGACTTCATAAATATTATCCTTTTAAAGGCTTCCAATTAATTTAATAATAACTATTTGTAATAACATCCTGTCGAACGCTATGTCAATTTAGTTTACATTATTATATCAATAGATGGCAGAACATATTGTTTAGATCACGATATTGATTTATTTGGTATGTTTATCGACTTGCCGATCGCATTTAAATAAAGTTGACTCGCACCAAGATATAACCAGTGTTTCATTGTGACTACTCGATACTTCTCCAGTGAGAGGGAGACCTTTTTGAGACTGCTTCACACATCCCAAGCGAAAAAGTTGTTCAACACTGGCAATAGCGGTCCATTCCCGGATGTTTCTCAGTCATGACTTTCTCCTCCTTTCAACTCGTTTTCTGCCTACGATTTTGCTCATCATTATGAGTTTTTCGCTTGGCACAGGATAGGAAAAGGTTCGCTGAGCTGACGGCCAACCTCCAGTAATGGAGAGGCATTAGAAGAAAAAGAACATCCCAAATTGTAATCATCGAAAACGGTGAAAATTTCATAAAATTACCGCGCGACCTCTAATATCTAACAATTTCTAAATTCCGACAGTACAGATACAAGATGCAACCCCAAAACAAAAGATCGGCGGAAGAATTTTAATTCAAAAATGCCTACCCTATTTCGAAATATTATTTGCACTATTACTAGATTTGAAGTACCAGGCATACATAAACGCAAGTCAGGCGTTTGTCAGTCATTACAACGTCACGCTGTCAGTGACGGCATTGAGCGCCACACTTTCACACGACCTTACCGCGACACCAACTAAATGTTAAACATTCTGATCCTAATGTTGTAACTTTTATATAGACTAGATAAGATGCGTTAGACGTCTTAGTATATAACAGATTAAAATAATAGCTCTCTTAACGTTACTTTTTATACTTAATGCGTGCTATCATAGATAAAAAATGATGGCATAAAATAAATGCTGTTTCACCCGAGGGTAAACCACAATGCTAAAGAAAAAAAATAATTTAAAAGTATGTGTTAATGAATGCCGTGTAAACCTAGCATATGTACAAAAGCTGCAGTGTGTGGAAGTGTACCTGGCAGCGAGTGCTTCGAGAGGTCCTGCACCGGCAGCGGGGAGAGGGGCTCGGCGCCGCGCGACACGATGCGCCTCAGCTCACGGTTGTGCGCCGGCTGGCCCGCCGTCCAAGGCTGCAGCTCCGTCACACCCTCAGCGAATACTTCCCGCATGAATGACTCGATCAATTCCTTGCCTACCATAACACAATACACCTATTAATATTATAAAAGCGAATTTTCGATGTATAAAGGGATGGATGGACCCCGCGCACAAAGTCGCAGGCAACAGTTAGTATTTCTATAAAGCTTTTCCTGGAAGATCCGCAGTACTCAAGTGTTGTTAATTGATACATGCTCATAGTGCCTTAAAAAGCTTTAGAAAGTACCTTTAGCAATGTTAGACGCGTACTGTTTCATGGCGATTTTTTCCACCGTGTTCTCGAGTCCGAAGAAATTCTTAACGTCGAGAAGAGCACTCTGTTCGAAGCAGGTCCATTCTGGATTTTCTGGATGTACCTGTAGGACAACACAAAGAAGAGGTTCAGAAGTCTGCAATATAATAGAAATGTTACGCGATTTGTATTATTGTCTGGATTGAGGTGAAATATTTGATAGTATCGTAAAATCAAATATACGTTCTAACACAATTTAAAATTGAAAGTATACAGTACTCGAAACTTAAGCAACGTCCGCTACAAACTTCTGCGAGTACGCGTTGCACAGATAGTAATTGGTCTGCGTGGAATGCGTTAATTACTAACAGGTATCGATTTAAATTTTAAAATAACCAATTACATTGCGAAAATATAAATTCGAAATATAAACAATTTTTTTTACTGACATTATATTTGCGAAAGTTTAGACGTATGGATGTTTGTTATGACAATCTCCAGAACACCAATCAGATCTCATTGACATTTTGGTATAGATTCAGAAAATAGTCTAAAACAACAATTAGGGAACTTCTAAAAAAATTTAACTCTATGAGGACGGAGTAGCGGACCACAGCTAGTATTCAATAAAATTAATAACAGCATAGTATATTCTCAAATTAGATATCAAAAAATCTTAATACTTTAAACATTTATTCGTCGATATCATGAATAACATGAATGAAAACACTAAAATAAACATTCGCTATCTAATGCCAACTTATTCCGGCGCGTTATCAAGGAAACGCGAAAAACCAGATAAATAGCGCTTCCCGAATCTCGGGCAGAAATAACACGATGGCAATGTCACGAGTCTCGATAGCACACTATCTGATAAGGTCATCCTGACGGACGTTGACTAACACGAGACCAGCAATACTTTCTCTGCTTACATTTCGTACAAAAGTAGCCTTCAAGTCCTACCTGAACATAATTATAACATTACCCACAAGACGAAACCGCAGAGTTTCCTGACAGTCAATAACTGCTGTATAGTTCTAGGATATACGGAAGCTGTGAGGCTATAAATACATGCAAAATGAGTGAGTATATTATATAAATAGTGTAGTACTAAGTTTATATATAAACCGATGTGACTAGCACATCATAAAAGGCGAAGACTATTCATTACTTTGGAGTGCTTCAGTTGCAATCAACTTGCATCGTATTTTATGTCAGCCTAGTACCTTACTCTCAATACTTGCCATAGAAACTAAAATATCTTTCTTAAAAATGGAATTAAATACGGTCCTATGATTTGAATGTGACATTGAGTTCATTCAGCCGTTCATACAGTATGCGATGGACACAGTCACGTAAGGCGGCGGCGATCTCCGTCAATGGCACAATAAACCATTTCCTACACACGGCGAGTTGCAAGTCAGAGACACGCTTTATGCATACGTTATACGAAACAATGGAGCTGTTGCCAATTTTTATTCATTTATTTAATTCGCTGTAAAATTACCAACTTATACCTTGGATTAGAAATATTTCCGTGAACTATCAAAATACGTAAAATTATGATTTCCGTGTTGATAAGACTATATGTATCTCAATAAATATATAACAACATTACTTAAACTGGTTTTTATAGGTAACTTAATTACTTGTATGAGATATACTTTACGAAAAAAAAAGTAGCGAATCTACCAAACGTAAAATATCATAAACAGCCCTCCGCCATTAAATTAGAAGAACAGGCAAGCAATTGAAGAACTTAACACAATCGCCATTATGACTAAAGTCGTGTAACTTAGTGAAGAATCTACTTGAGCATCAGGCAAAAGACCAGTTTTTTCCACGTGACGCTAATTATCGCTACAATTTAATACAACTATGAGAACTGGTTATTACAGAAGTATAAATGAATTTTAAGATTGGATATTTGTTAAATTAAAAATTTTAATTGAACGAAATTTATCAATCAATCATGGCATATCCAAAATCTTAAATGCAAATACATTTTTAGATTTTAAAAATTCAACTATTTTTATATAATAATATTTTTTTACTACAATACGTGTAGCAAAAAGATGAATCAAGTTGCTTACGTTAAAGTTACCTTACATGGGTAACCACCATGTCCCTTTCAGAAAGAGAGAGTCAATAGGCAATAAATGTACACATCGCTTATCGTCTTTAGGTAACATTAATACATTAAAATTCTGATCATAAATGAAATTAATTTCGTTTGAAGTCGAATGGCAGTATGTTTGCTGTGACAGGAACTTCGTATCTAATAAACTATTACATATTATATCGGTTTGCGTTTTATTAACAAAGATTCCCGCCTAAATGTACTTTGAGCAGTAAGGAACTTCCAAGAGTTTGCTATCACAATCCATCATTGGGATTTGTTTGTATTATATTTGGCTTTATTTTTCGTTGCTATCGTTAGCATCCAAGCCGTTGCTAACAAGGCTCATTAGCCGAGGCGATGCGAAGCGATTTCTGGAGGATAATCCTTCGAGCCACGTCGAACAGTCGCCTAATTAGATTCTTTACGCACTGTAAGGCTTCACTCGACCTGAGGGTCGGGTTGCCGTTGATTGCCATCAAATTTAAATAATTATACGATAAAAAAACGATCGTGTCGAAAAATGGCATGCATATTAAGATATCCTTAAGGGTTCAGCTTTATTGAACGTTACTGAAGATATATTTATCGACAAAATATTATTAGACCGTGAACTTGCTGGCAGGTAGAATTTTGATTTCTTCTTTTGGATTTTCAATACCTTTACACGTATGTATTATACATTACATTACTCCATACTCCCTCTGCTCGGTGCTGGCTATGTACTTTAAATATTGTAGTTGTCATTATGTACATCGCCTGCAGAATATCAGTACAAAAAGCACACGAAACAAACTCGAAATTATTAGATGTTATACATATATCTGTTTACTTTGTAGAGATATTGAAAATTTCCCAAATATTTACAACTAGTGGAATTTAATTCGCGCATGCCGGCAACCAACAGTTATATGCGAGTTGGGCAGCGCTCACCGCAAATAGCTCCCGCGTCACACCATGTTCAATAACAAACTAACCGCGAAGCCGGAACCTTCACAACATTCCGAAAAGTATTTACTGGATATATTCAGGCAGAAGAGCTTTTTTAAAATAATATTTTCATGTATATATTGCGTACCTAGAAATATAACAATAACATCAAATGACGGCTACCAACTATTGGTTCAATGATATTAGCCTGCTGGGATTCTTAACACCTTTTGTGCCACTACGTATTAATGTGAAATCGCATTATGAGTCGGTGGCACTGAACGTGTTAACTTCAACAGTATTATCAGTGATGAAAAATACGTTAAAGTGTGGTACAATTTAAATCCCTCATTAATTGGATTTGAACCGCAGACTTACGGCACGTGCCTGCGCGTCCTCGACTAACGAGTAACCTCCAAATGTCTGCGACATTGGACAAAATCTCACACGACATTGTGTGCACTTTAAGGGTATCTTTTCTAGATATGTGTTAGTACACGTTAGGAGAACTATGCTTGTTGAGAAACTATAGGAATAGGTTTCTACCACATTATTGCACACGTCTAGAGAAGGGTAAACTGTCCCCCACACCAGGTCGTTCATCAATAATATTTTCAACGACAATTGAATACAAAACGTATACGGATG
The DNA here is from genome assembly GCF_000836235.2 of Papilio xuthus. NCBI lineage: Eukaryota > Metazoa > Arthropoda > Insecta > Lepidoptera > Papilionidae > Papilio > Papilio xuthus. The sequence goes on along the minus strand of NW_013531514.1, from coordinate 306,327 downwards.
TGTATAAACAGTGATTGCTGTTCGTCGGTACTAGCAGGAAATTATTTCCACGCATACATACGTGACGTAAATTAAAACAGCTACGAGTTAACAGTAACAAAATGTATAATATATTTCTTTCGCTTTAGCATTTTACTTGATCAATATTATCAATACTTTTACATGTATTCGTAAATGTATGCATGTAGAAGAAGCAAAAGAGGTGTTTGGACCCCGCCAAATGGAAATCCTTGGTCTCTGCCTACCCTTCTGGTTTACGAGTTCCAGCTTAGGTAGTTGTTGTATCAATAGTATAAACATTTCAGGAATTTATAAATATAATATTATCCTTCTGTAAGATTATTGTAAAGTAGAAGATAATCAAATATAGTACGAAATCAGTGCCAACTTTAAATCTAAAGTTGTGAATTATTGACCGCAGTACGTTTCGTTAGCGTACTTACGTAATATCTGCATTTCTCCAGCACACCGATCCTGGCGGCGAATGTCTCATTCGTGGCCTCGATCTCTAGAACCCTGTTCCTTAGGTCCAGATGGTTCTTCTGGATGAAATAAATGTAGTCAACGCCGATCATCTGTGAGAAACAATAACGTTGTAAATATCTTCATAAAACTTTTATTTGCGGAGTGTTATGTATGTTATTTCAGTCATAGAAACAATGGTTTTTGTCTAAACAGAGCAAAGACACGACATCTTGTTGTATAATTTTGACAAATGACTCATTTAGTTGTTCAAGCAGAAAATTGCCACAAAAATGTCCAAAACAAAGAAATAAAGTATCGATAAGATTGAAGAAAAGATATTGGCAGTTATACAGAACTGTGGTCAATGCTCTCTGCTACTAAATGTTGGTACCCTATATACGCCATATTTAAGATAACCGTGTCACATTTTAGTCTTCATAATTAGGTGACAAATGCCTATCCTCACTTCCTAATCTAAAAAAATATTCTTCGATAAACATATACAATCAGGAATCAATACTATTCTAGCTGTCGTCATTAAAGGACCTATAGTATGTTACCGAGGACATCCTACATGCAAGATACCTTTTTAAGTAAATATGGTGCGTCGACGTTGAGCTGACAGCGGCGCGTGGTGTACCGCTGCGAGTCATCCGAGCTCCAGCTGTCGTCTGTGATGCTACAGTCAATCACCACGGGGATCTGCGGGCAGTGCGGGAACCGCCTCTCGTACGCCTGACAGACACATTATATCGATACATAAGTCTTTCAAAATCGCATGCAATCACAAAATGAGTAACGCCCTGTATATGATTGTGTGCCTGTTTTTTTATTATAATCAAAAAATATACAAGTATATAAACATAATTTAAAATAATTCAGCGCAGACGAAGTCGCTGGTAAAATATAGTATCCAAATAAAGGAAGTAATTTAAATATGATTGAATATTTGAAGTCTACCAATGTTGGGATAATGTTTTATGCATATGATAACGTGCCTCATGGTAATGTTATGTTGATATGACCAAAGGTTGTCAATCCCACTGCTTCTTGTTCCAAGAAATACGGCCCTGACGTTCGGAAAGCGATAACTTTTGAAGTTGACATCCATTGCCGCGTAATGACGCGGTCCATTAGTTCTTTCCCTAGTGTCAAGTTGAAATGGAATTCGCAAATGAAATTTGTCGAAGCGTTAAAGAGAATCCTGGGCCAGTTTTGGTTCAATTTATGTGAATTTCAATGTTTGTAAAATAATGTAAAAATATTTTTTTGTATAACATAAATGTAAAACATTGTTAGGCGTAACATTTTTGTGTAAATTCGAATTCTGATGAAAGAAAATAAATATGTTTTTTCATTTTCTGTTGTTAATAAATGTAGGAGGCAAAATTGTTTCATTCCGCAGCCACATTAAATGCCCTTATGACATACACGATGTTAACTCACAAAACAATATTGAAAATGCGTTAGAGAATAGTACAGTACATGGTAATATCGGATATCGGACGTGTCGAGAATATCCGGCAGCGCAGTATTGACGAGGTCGCCCTTCGGCAGCGGAAAGAAATCGACGTACTTACGACACACTGGCAATAACATCGTTTAAATAGCAACAGTACTGATCGACTAACTTAATTTATCAGAGCCTATGTAAACATTTAGTACATAATTTTACACCGTTGTGAGAGTGTGCTGAACAAGACAAGTGGATGCAGTTCATTAGCTTCAGATGCAACCCTTTACACGCTGACCACGATCGTCAGATACCAAAGACCGACCTAGAGAAACTATTTCTCGAAGATCTCTAACATACCTAATATACAATAATGATATGAGTAAAATTCATAAATATTTAATCTTGTCTTTGGTAAAAAAATCAGTCGATTGAAAATTCAATTTCAAATTTCAAACTTCGCCGTATATAACCACATTCTACAATCGATTTTCGACCAAACATCGCGCTTGAGAATAAATGAATATGAAACAATGTTCCAAATGTTCTACTAAGGTAATCCAAAACGACAAATGTAATCTTTACTTAACTTTTAAACACACATTAATGTGTGTGTGTACATCATCATCAACTTATTATACGTCCCCACTGAGAGGCTCAGAGCCTACCCTAGTTAGAAGTGATTAGGCCATAGTCAACCCTGCTGGCCCAGTGCGGATTAACATATACAATCAGTATTAACAACAATACAAATGAACACATAATCAAAGTGGCGCGGCCACCTGGCCACGTTATGCAAACTCCAATCAATGTGCATAATGCTAGTGGCCAAGTGGCTGCTGCACGCTATACAATGCACGCTACAATTCATAATCACGTGCACTTTTATGCACAAAAAGATCGAAACAAGTATTTTGCACAGAGCACTGTAAAATATCTAGCTTTCTAAGCATTCAAATCTAGTAATTATTTATTGTTACCTGTATCTATAAAAAAAACTTTATCTGTATCTATAAAAAAAACTATTTTCAAAATGAATATTTCCAATGTTTCCCCGCACTGAGCGACACTGCCTCATTAATGTCAATTTCTTGTCAACTCAACAAGGGGAAGTCATGAGAAATGTTCTGCAGTATCGCTTCTGCCGTCTCTTGATTAATGTTTGTTTGAAAGCGGTTTTACTTACACAATCGATATGTTATTTATTTCATTAAGATTATGGTAAATACATCAGAATAACATTATAAATAGATTAACAAAAGCTTGTCTTATGTTACGTTTATTCCGACATAACATCATATGAAGAAGTTACGTTCATGTAATGTGGGCTTAATAAAAAACGATACTCCATATTCCAATCATTATTGGTAGCAAATACTTGTATAATATATTATTACAAAAAACATGCTTTCCTTTATATTTATAGATGATCCTAATCCTAATTTACGTCATTAGATAACATTTACGTAGTTTCACAGCACAAAAGCTTGTAAGTACGTAAACAGTTGCTAAATATCTGCGCATTTGGCAATCTGCAATCTAGATCGGACCTAGACGTTGCTCAATTTCGCGGCCCCATTCAGGTATACTATTAGGACATGTTAAAAGTACAAATACTTTCTTATGTCTTTTATCAGTCTATAAATATACGTTATGCTTTAAACATAATTTGTTTCTTTTTTGTTTACAAAAAAATCCTAACAGAACACAAATTAATATGAAGTTATTATGAAATTTAACAAAAATAATTGGAAACTCACTAATCATCATCTACGCCCACTTTGGTACGTAAATGCTAAAAAGATAATCTTTCATACAGTGACCTTATCCATTATATAGAATTTCACAAAATTGCCGCGATGAAAATAATTCCGAACACGTGCGTGGTACACTCGTGTGAAGCAAACTACGCGGTACTTGTGTGGCTTTTAAAGTAAGGAATTGTAGGATTTTTACAAATTACCATTTTTATCGCGCCTCAAAGTGGAAAACAACGAATACGTTTTAAGGAAGAATGAGAAGAAAATTGGTTAGGGTTTTTCAAATAACTTTTGTTTACTGAGTTTTTAGTCGATAAACTGAAAACCTAACTTATTTTTTCGATGAATACAGTAAAGGTCTAAGTATGAACAACATACGGTGATTCTATGTTCATATCCAGTATTATTTTCGTGCTAAAATAAGTTGGCTAGTAGCCTGCGCACTCCCGCATTATGAGGTCGGTATAAAGGTCGATTGGTTTTACTAAGATATTTTTATATCACCAAGGACACAATTTTATTGATTAGCAGAACTTTACCACTCTCATACATTAGAAAGTAAAGTACGCACGACCATATAACTTTATGAGATGCTAAAAGACTGAAAACAACGAATCTACTTCGAAACACAAAACACTTTAAGTTCAAAGTAAAGTTTTCTTTTTTGGCATACAATGACTAATAAATAATTACTTAATTAGTCCTAATCGCTCTAAATAAAGTTATTAAAACAATATTAATAATTGTCCTAAAAAAATGATATACGCATCTTCTTAAACATATAGTTAGTCCACAGATGAAATCAAACATATCTTTACATTGACTCTAGTAACTCTTTGCAATAATTTTGATTATATCAACACGTGCACTACGTATACACATAAGAAAGAATTGATAAAGGTCTGACATTACTCTTACGTGTCGATCTTTCGTAGAACTTAGCGAGCTTCGGGAATTGTGATAGTCAACGATTGATGTGATAAGCTATCAGCTAGCATTGGGCACAGACACGAAGCGTGCTAAGTATTACGTCGGCGCCTGATACACGGGCCAAATGTCACACGCACACGATACGGTGACCAACTGCGGAAACAGTCTTTTTTAACTGAAGTCTCAAAGTTTAGATTAATGAACGGATGGATTTATTACCACCTAACTAAGGTACGGTTGAATTGATCTGGATTACATTTGTAACAGATAGATTACAGTCTGGAATACCGCATAAACTATAAGACTACTAACTCAGTTGATTTACTACTTTTATGATATAAATTTCTCTATAATGAAAACTAATAAAAAGTAGTCCTTAAAATCGCCTTTTCTAGTCTGAACGCAACAAGAGATTTAATCTTTTAAGAAGAATCCCGCAAATGCACAAGACATAGCGACTTTGTCTACTCAATTAGCGCTATCTTACTTTTAAGCACAATGGCCGGGATATTGACCACATAATCATTATGCGATTATTATATTCTTTGTCGTAACGAACACGTTTATAGTAATCATGTTCTTTTTAAATTTATGAAAAGTATTGTGTCGTGCGGTGTGGCTTTTATCAACGCAACTATACAAACAGTCTGTCTAAAGTAGACGGACGTACAGCATTTGTCATTTGTCTACAATAGTTTATGGTAATTTCTTAAGTTCACAGTTTGTATGAATTCTAGAGACAAATACGTATTTCCAATTATCGTTGTATCGACCGTGAAGTAGATTATCCTCGACTTGAGAATAGCATGCCCAAACAAGTTGTTGCGGAAGGCAATAACACCACATCCTATGGTCATGTCGACATTACAATACACGCAACAATCACGTGAAATGAGTACGCCGCTCTACATGTCGTGAAACTTGTATTAAAGGATTCAGGACAAGTGTCACGTCAATAGAATACTAAGGTTACTTAAAAACTTGTGAGGTGAACATAGTAGGAAACCGTAATAGTTTTTTTTTATAAAATATCTTGTCCTGATCATCGATGATAATTTTTGCTCGAACATTAACCATGTGACAATTAAGCTCTATTGAGCTACCCCAACTATTAAGTAAACAAAATACACAATCATAAATGGGTTCATAAAACTGTCAGACGTTGAGTCGCCAAACATGCAACGTTTACGACTCCAAATAACGAATGTAATGAAATTGTTTAGTTCGACAATGCACGTATACTATATTTATTTCTTATAATACTTTTGCATTACCCACAATGACAATAAGGAATGAATATAAAAAAAGGATGAAAGATGGAGTTTTCGAATACTTAATTCCGCGAGATTGTATCTCAAGCTCACTGATATTTTTCTGGAACGCAGATATTAACGAAAAAGGACTATCTTAATCGTGGCAAAGCTAATTCGTAATAAACAACTTCAAAGTGCGAAAATTAAATGCGAGTAAATTTTCTACGCAGGTCAATGTTTTCGCTTAAACAAGATCCAGTCACTCTGACCCATTTCCGAAAGCAAACTTACCGAAGTATACAAGGGTCGTCGACCGTGTCTGTGACGGACCGTCGAAACCCTCGACAATACTGCGTCGCAAAGACAACCATATGATTGGTTGTTTAAAATATAAAATTGAATGAATCACAATTTAAAATAAGAATTCAACTTGCATTGGATATACTTTCGAGTGTTACCATGTTTAAAACAATTTCAATCTTATTAGAACATACATAATGTAAAGATTTCTCCGTAATTGAGTTATGACAACAAAAGAAACAAAAAAATAATGGAGCAGACAGAATATAAAAAAATTAATAGGTCTTGAGACATGCCTTTGCCTCATTTTAGAAGGGGGGTTGAGAATAGTGATGTACCTAAAATCTAATCAGTTTCATAAAAAAAATAAAGTTGTTAGCTACTAACCTAATGAATACAAATTAAATATAACTAGAACAAAACGTGATAACATTGTCATATCAGACAAAACAAGTTTTTTTTTTCATATTATCTCCTAATTAACTTTAATGAGACTCGTAAAAAATGTGAACCTTGTACATTTAGGTTAGCGTGAATAAGTTAAATATTTTAAACATCTTATATGCACACTCATAATCAATTTCAAATTATAACTTATTTTACTAAATTAATATACTACAAATTAACTATAATTCTAACTGTACGTGGGTTGTTGATGTAAATTGAATGACAAAAATACATCATTCAAACATATCCAATAAGAACCATACACATTTCCATGTATTATCCTGAAATGATACTGATTATTTCTTGGTAGTCGAGGTGCTGTTCCAGACTGTGTTTTTTACATAAATTGGCAAAATTTCATTGAGATTGGTTGAGTGGTTATTTTCATTTATAATATTAGTAAGATAAGAAAGCTTTATGCACTTCTCCATATTAACTTAAACTTTGACAAATTTCACATTTACCTGTTCAAGCAATTTTATTAAAAATGCAAACTTGCAAATTTCAAACTTCCAATTTATAGATTACTTTTTTTAGTATGGAGTACAATATGTTAACACATTCCATATTATTCACTTTGATTTGAAACAACAAGTAAATGTGAGTAAATTTTCCTCAATTAATTATGTTCATACTAAATACATTACAAAGTGTACATGAGCTTGACAATGTTAAACTTTTTAGTATAAGATGCTAAGTGCTTGATAATACAAGCCAATGACTGACTTTTCCTGTAATGCTACATTGATTTATGTGGTTACTTGTTTTGCTTAGAATAGTAATATATGTATATTTACCTTGTAAAAGAACAAAACAATACTTAGTGATAACTGAAAATATGGGCCTTGGGTATATAGGTATTTTATTTTATTCTTATAAAAGTATATTAAATACCATTTTGTGTTATTCTACACTGAACTGAACATTAAATGTAAAGGATGTCAGTATTAGTATAAATATTGCTATAATGTATTTGTGACTCAAATCTAGAGAAATGAAACCAGATTTCGAGTCATGACTGTTAATTGTAAATAAGAAGGACGGAGTAGAAACATATTAGATGGCTAAAAAATGAACCAATGACGGATCTACTGATTTTATGACACTAATTTAATTGTGCACATTTATGTTCTAATTACAAGACAACAACAATAAATAAAAATACACTTACGGCCATCACCATTTCGAACGGATACTTGTGCACCCTGACAGGAGACACATATTCCTGCACCATGATTACTAACTCAATATAATGAATGTCTTAAACAAAATCGAGATTCTAAGATCTTCCACTATTAGTTCTTTACACGACAGTCATTCTGAATACAGAAAATCCGTGTGTTTTTATTGAATAAATAATGTACAACAAAGTCCTTTCACTCACGATAACACATGACAACAAAATAAACGAATGTCAAATAACTCCAAAACTCACAGACAGAACTAAAATCGACAGAGACGCCAGACGGCAACAATGAAAATGAAAATGAACGATTTTAAATAAACTGTTGAATGAAGATTAAAAGTGGAAGAACGAAGAATACAATCACTGCTCTCTATAATTGGATAGGTCATTGTTTACGAATTACAACTTTTGCTTCTTTCCGACTGAAAAGCGGTAAAGCACCTATTTAAATTCTTGACAGTGAGTTCTACCTCTATTATTGGTTCAAACTCTCAATCCTGATAACAAAAATGACCAAAATGGCGAACATCAAATGGCCACAAAAGTTACAGCTTATAGCTTGTCCATGAATGGAGGTCACATTTTTCAAGTCATTCACATAGAGTAAATGAAAGATGTCTTTCAATTAAAAAAACTGGAAGGATTCTTCTGAAGTTTGCTACAGATTCGATTTTTTATGTTTTAAAATCGATTCAGGATTGTGTTTACAGCAAAGAGTATAATAAGTATACTATAGAAAGAGGGGCAACTCGCACGAAGTCGTGGATCCACGGCGATTGTGGCGCTCCATGCGTATAATCGCTGAACTAATTTTTTTTTTTTTTGGTATCTATATACGTAGGCACGCTTATTTAGCTCACTATAATAATAACTGATAAGTGGGAATCTAATTTATGAAATTAAAATTGACATTAAATCAATGTTCAAAAATAATACACCCACTTATCAGTTATTATTATAGTGAGCCGATATCAAGTAGCCTTCTATGAAATACCTCTATTAAAATGATCCTATTATTATTGGGGAAATAAAAACAAAATATTTTTGTATTTTTGTACATTATTTATTATATTTCTACATAACTTAATTTTAAATCTATGCAAGTACATATACATCAATGACTTTCAAGATATCAGCTCAATATTTTAATATTTAATATATATATTTGAAAATTACATTTACGGTAATAAATAGTATAGCGCGGTCACAAAAAAATGCATACCCTGTAATTAAAACCAACCCCCAAAATATTTTCAGTCACATGCAAGCTGGCAACTGGCAATTTGTAGTTATTTGCGAGTTTAAACACTCTGAACATATTCTCTTACAACATAGGCAAGCAGATTTTTTTTTACAATAAAAAATTACAAATAAAAAAATATATTTTTTACATATACACACATGGACCCACCTACTAATTTCAGACACATCAGTTTATGGCTCTATAATTCCAGTGATTGGCACACATTTTCTGAACTTCACTGAGCTTCTCTCAGGAAGGGGGAAACCGTGTATATGTGCACCTACAACAAACAAACAGAATGTGATTTCCTGTCAAGTATAGGAACTGATATGTAAAATGTATTAGAAGTAGGGCACCATTCAATATGATAACCGGAAAGTATAAATCAATGTGGTGCTAAAAACTACACCAAAATACGAAAATATTTAAATGTTTAAATGAGTCTGACGTATGGGAATAACATGAAAATTTTTATTGAATTGTAACTTACCATAATCAGTCCATCTAAAACACAGTTGCATACAGCGTCGTTTTTCACGAAAACACATTTTAATTAAAAACAAAATGAATGAAACAACATTTAACTAAGAATACAAGAACAGAAATAGAAATACGAAAAAACGTAGCGGTTTGATGACACATGAATGTCTCGATGACAGAAATGATGCTTCTTCTCAGCCATGAGATGAAATGATGTTTACGATTATATAAAAGGTGGCGCCACTTTCCATACAAACCGTCGTTCTTCTAAGTTTCCACCCCCTGGTTTACAGAAACAAAGAAACACAACAAATACCATGCAAATACGATTAAAAAATTAAACAAATTATATGGATTAGAATAACTATAGTAGGTAACTTAAAGTAAAAATAAAGGATTTCAAGAAGGTATTTTTTACTTCTTTTATTTAATAATTTACAGATAACTTTATGGATATCTTTAGAGTTTTTTCTTTTCCATTTAAATTCCAATATATCTGTCATTTTTCAAATTCACAGTACACACATTTTAAGTAAGTCAATCAAAACTAATTATCCTTCTTAGACGTTTTGTGTGATAATATAAATGAATATTTTTATTTAATTAATAAAATAATTTAACATCTTTCATAGAGCTAACATAAAAAATAAAACAACAGCAGAACTTCCTGGACATTTTTCCACGTTGCCTCGCGGCTAAGTTCATGACAGTGAGTAAGCGGGCCTTCATCGAAGCGAAGAGCGAATGTCGTCCCCAATAATTTGAAGACTATTTCTTGATTGTGCTGGAGAATACAAAGCAAAATTCTGTCAAAATTGTGCGCGTTCGTGCCCGATGTCTAGTGCTGAAGTCGCCGATAATTCCGTTGACCCCCCGGCGAAAAAGCGGAAGCTAAATACAGGAGAGACCCGTTGCAAATCTGCAGCAATGGCGAACAATGGAACGCGTGTGGAAGATGAAATTGACGAAAGTTTGTATTCCAGACAACTTTACGTTCTCGGACACGATGCTATGCGCAGGATGGCCAGCTCTGATGTGCTGGTCTCCGGCCTAGGTGGTCTTGGAGTGGAAGTTGCAAAAAACGTGATTCTCGGTGGTGTTAAGTCCGTCACCCTGCATGATGATCGCGTTTGCACAATTGCGGACTTGTCGTCTCAATTCTACTTGTCTGAGTGTGCCATCGGTCAAAACAGAGCCTTGGCTTCATGTGAGCAATTAGCCGAACTAAACCATTACGTTCCAACCACTGCGTATACCGGAGCCCTAACCGAGGAATTTCTGAAGAAATTCCGTGTCGTAGTGCTGACTGGTGCATCGTGGGTGGAACAAGAGCGCATAGCAGCCATCACTCACGCTAATAATATAGCCTTAGTTATTGCCGACACCAGGGGCTTGTTTTCACAAGTATTTTGCGACTTTGGGCCAGAATTTACAGTATTAGATGTGACTGGTGAAAATCCTGCATCAGCTATGATAGCTGTGATCACGCATGAATACGAAGCCGTCGTCACTTGCTTGGATGACACGCGCCATGGACTAGAGGATGGAGACTATGTAACATTTAGTGAGGTATGTATATTTCTCGGAATAGATATTTTAAAAGCTTTTTTTATCATTAATAAGAATAAAAGAGTTCCTTCTTAAGACTCAATAGGCTGTATAATCATCGTAAAGGTTTATCTAGCAGTCATATAGTATGTGAAGCAAATTAATAAGATGTTTAAAATGTTCAACATTGAATACCATCTCTATAACACTTTTGACTCCAGAGAATATTTATTGTTGGACATTGTAAGTTTAAGTCCATACTTATTTATATCTTGGCAAATCAACATGTTTGATGACATGAACTTGCTTGAAAAAAAACAAAGCTTATAGATGATGATTGGGCACATTTTGGTTGCAAAATAACCAATTAATAGCATAAAAAGTATACAGAGGGTAGATTAGGACTTATTCATTTGACATACATTTCCATAATCAGATTGCTTCAAATCAGTCCCTGAAAATGATTTTCCTTAAATTTCATTATAAAGAATCAAAGCTAATCATATTTTAAATCATAATATTCTACTTTCAAGGGATTTTAATGTAAATAACACATAAAAATAATTAGAACTTTGAAAATATCTTTTTAGCATGTCTTATTGAATGGGAATTCAAGATTGCATTCAATGAGCAAGTACTAAATATAACTCATCATATACTATTGCTATGGCTTCAAATAATTTTGAATCTGTCATGAAACCATTACAAGATTACATTATAATTACTAGCTGTAATATACTTTGTATTCCATTGTCAACTGTCATCATGTTTTTCAGAATATATTTTAATTTGATAAACAAAATTTTGTAGCATTTACCAGTTTTACCATACAGATAACATGGCTAAGTTATTTACCAATAGAGACACTAGTACAGAATTCTAACTCCTAAGTCAATTTTTTCACAATTTCATACCTGAGTATGGTAAAGGAGTACTGCTTTGGGCAAAATCTAGTATTAGTTTGATTTAAAAAGAAACCTTGTCAGTTTGTCAAAAGTTCTATGGAAATGTTGCATCATATTTTTATTAATAAATAATTTGATGTTACTTTTTAATATAAGTATTGTATCTTGATTGTTGTATTTATAGATCCAAGGTATGACTGAACTTAATGGCTGTGAACCACGTAAAATCAAAGTGCTTGGTCCTTACACCTTCAGCATTGGCGACACTACGAATTTCACAAAATATCAACGAGGTGGTATTGTTACACAAGTGAAGATGCCCAAAAAGATCAATTTCAAACCCCTTAAGGAGTCTATCAAAGAACCAGAGTTCCTGATAGCAGATTTTGGCAAGTTTGACTATCCGCAACAGTTGCACTTGGCTTTTGCTGCCCTTCACAAGTTCCAGGAGGCAGAAGGACGTTTGCCAAAACCGTGGTGTGATGCTGATGCCACCAAGTTCCTGGAGTATGTAAAGACCTTAGTTAAAGATAAGGAATTTTGCAAAGAGGATGTTGAATTGAATACAGACTTGTTAGAAATATTTTGTAAGGTATGTATATTTTATAACTACATCTTGTTATTTAACATGTTTCGCAAATATTTTTATGGTAGTGTATATAGAATATATAAGATTGTATTTATCTTGGCACACTTTCATAGTAAATAATTCTGCAGGTATCATCTGGAGATCTTAACCCAATGAATGCAGCTATTGGTGGTGTAGTGGCACAAGAAGTGATGAAGGCCTGCTCTGGAAAGTTCCATCCCATAGTTCAGTGGCTGTACCTGGATGCTATTGAGTGCCTGCCCAAAGACCGCTCCATTCTTACAGAGGAGACATGCAAGCCTGTTGGATCACGTTACGATGGTCAGGTGGCTGTTTTTGGTCGAGACTTCCAGAAGAGACTTGGTGAATTGAAGTATTTCATTGTTGGTAAGTACTTGTTTTTATATTTTAATGCATTCAATTTGCAACAATATTGCACAAGACTCTTGGAGTGCTTATCAACAATAACTACCGTGAGCTGTGACCTCGGTTACACATTCATTAAGTTCTAGTTTATATTATGTTTATCTCTATGCATTAAACATAAAACACCTGCATAAAATTATTACATGATTCATTTAGAGAAACCAAATTTCTATATTGGTATTTAGTTCCCCAATTTTCTATGATCTTTTATTTAAAAAAAAATTATTAAAAAAATATGCATGGTAACTTTTCACCATAATTGACAAATTACCAGTTTCCCTACTTTTACTTTAATTTCATTAGTCATTTTTCAATGTTGAACACAAAGGTTATTGGAAAGATGTGACTGTTTATAATTGAGTGACTCAACACAATGTTTTTTCTTTGTACTGCACAAGACTCATTATCTTACAAGGGCATTGACTGACAATAGTCTAGTGCACAACTGACTGCAAACTCTATGTTGATTAAAAACTGAAAATAATGAACTGTCGCTAGAAACTTGCCTTAAAAAAAGGATAAATAGAATTTTCATATTATTATATATAAAAGTTTACTACTTATTTATAATTAAATAAACCAAGACAAGATAATGTTTGTCTGCTTGGTCTTGCATCAATTTCATTGGTTGTTTCCAGGCGCGGGGGCTATCGGGTGCGAGCTCATGAAGAACTTTGCGATGATTGGTGTGGGCGCGGATGGCGGCTGCATCACCGTCACCGATATGGACCTCATAGAGAAGTCCAACCTCAACCGTCAGTTCCTCTTCCGCCCCAGTGATGTGCAGAAACCAAAGTCCAGCACTGCTGCTAAGGTATGCATTGCCCAGCCATGATAAAAATATAACTTCTAATGTTATATGAAAGCTTTCACTGACGTATTATCTTATTCATAAAGCTATTTAAAAAAATAATTATCTATAACTAATTTTGTAATTTCAGGTGATCAAGAAAATGAATCCATCAATGAACGTGGTAGCGCACGAGAACCGCGTGTGCCCGGAGACGGAGTGCGTGTACCACGACCAGTTCTTTGAGCAACTGGACGGCGTCGCCAACGCGCTGGACAACGTGGACGCCAGGATATACATGGACCGCCGCTGCGTCTACTATCGCAAGCCGCTGCTCGAGAGCGGCACGCTTGGCACCAAGGGCAATACGCAGGTTATTTTGTCAACCTAATCTACATGGAGGGACCCTCTAATAATCACAACAACTTTGTACATGAATTAAAAGTTCCTTGTGTTTAAATGGCGTGTATACATCCTGCAGGTGGTGGTTCCATACCTGACAGAGTCGTACAGCTCGTCGCAGGACCCGCCAGAGAAGAGCATTCCCATCTGCACTTTGAAGAACTTCCCCAATGCCATCGAGCATACGCTGCAGTGGGCTCGCGACGAGTTCGAGGGCCTGTTCCGGCAGGCGGCCGAGCACGCCGCGCAGTACTTCACTGACCCCCACTTCCTTGAGCGCACCATCAAGCTGCCCGGCAGCCAGCCGCTCGACGCCATCGAGAGCGTCAGGGTAAATACACTACTTCTATTTGTTTCATCGTGTAGTTCTAATAAATCTAAAAGTTACATCCATTCTTAAATATTTACTACTCCTTGTGGCATTTTAATATATTTTTTTAAATTTTTTAATCCCAGAATGCTATCAATGAACGCCCAATGAACTTCGAGGATTGCGTTACATGGGCTCGTCTGCATTGGGAGAGCCAGTACTCGAACCAGATCAAGCAGCTGTTGTTCAACTTCCCTCCGGACCAGCCCACTCTAAGTGGTGCTCCCTTCTGGTCGGGCCCGAAGCGCTGCCCCTCGCCTCTCGTCTTTGACCCCGAGGATGAGCTGCATCTCGACTACGTTGTGGCCGCCGCCAACCTCCGCGCGCAAGTGTATGGCCTGCCCACCTGCGTCGACAGGGAAGCCATCGCAAGAATGGCTGCTAGTGTTGAGGTATGATCCTTTTCTACAGTCTCAGCCAGTCAAGCCAAAAATATTTCCTAATAAATTGCAATAGTACAAATTACATTATGTCTATTAGGTAATTATGTCAGTCAAATTTCCTAAACAAAATAAAATGACTTCAGGTGCCCGAATTCAAGCCACGACGCGGTGTTAAAATCGCAGTGACAGACAACCACCTCGCTGCTCAGAACAACGACCACATGGATCAGGACAAAGTAAAGAACATAATATCGGAGCTTCCGCCGCCCGGCTCGCTCGGCGGCCTCAAGATCACACCGCTCGAGTTCGAGAAGGATGACGACACCAACTTCCACATGGACTTCATCGTGGCCGCGTCCAACCTGCGCGCCGCCAACTACAAGATCCCACCCGCAGACCGCCACCGCTCCAAGCTGATCGCCGGCAAGATCATCCCCGCCATCGCCACCACCACCTCCGTCGTGGCCGGCCTCGTCTGCCTTGAGCTGTACAAGCTGGCGCAGGGGTACAACGTCCTCGAAGTCTTCAAGAATGGCTTCGTCAACCTGGCGCTACCTTTCTTCGGCTTCTCGGAGCCCATCGCCGCACCCGTTAACAGCTACTACGACAAAAAGTGGACCCTGTGGGACAGATTCGAGATCAAGGGAGAGATCACGCTGCAGCAATTCCTCGATTACTTCAAGAACGAGCACAAGCTCGAGATCACGATGCTCTCGCAGGGCGTGTGCATGCTGTACTCGTTCTTCATGCCCAAAGGCAAGAAGCAGGAGCGGCTGAATCTGCCCATGTCAGAGGTGGTGATGGCGGTCTCCAAGAAGAAGCTGGAGCCGCACGTGAAGGCGCTCGTGTTCGAGCTGTGCTGCAACGACGAGGACGACAACGACGTAGAGGTGCCGTACGTGAAGTACACGCTGCCCTAAGCGGCGCGCTCCTACAACCCGACATCGCCGCTCGCCGCTCGTCGCGAGCCCCGCGCCGCACACACACTATACTATCGCGGTGTCTACATTTTTAGCACTAACAGAGGGTATTTTTAAAGATATGAAGGATAGATCTAAATGTTTTACACAGGTCGCGAGTGCCTCGGAGAGTTGGAAGGACGGAGTGGAGTGTACAGTGCTAGTGTTAACTGTGTGATGATGTCTAATTTGTGCTTTAAGACACGCTTTTATTGTCTACTGATTACTTACGTATATTTATAGTAGTATATAATTATTTGCTCACACCCTACTACACCCATACCCACCCCGGTTGTTTAATCTGGCAATCTAAACTTATTTCCCCACTTATTTGACAAAATTATTAAATAATTTAATGTTAAAAACGAATGGGCAGTATATGGAAAGAAAATAAATAAAAATTCGAACGGAATTTGTGTTTTAATTCAATTTCGATTTCATTATCTACCAGTTTATTACTTAATTAAATCTGTACATAAAAATGAGTCTTGTTTGTTTAAACAGTTGAAAATAAAACTCGTAAAGGATATATAGTGACTTGAGAAAAATTTATTTTTAAGTTTTAAAATTAATTCCTGTATTTTTGACTTTGCTTACACCATACAAAGCATGTGCTTGAGAATAACATTTTAATTTACAGATACACAAGTAAAACAGAAAGAGGCACTGGCACATATTTTTGTAAATATATCTGATAAATCTGAAAGTACATTATATACTCTTAGAAATACTGTTAGGGTTTACATTATTTTTTTTAAAACAAAATTAAACAAAATGTTACCATACTGAATTAAAAATTAGTTGTTGAATTACTGGTATACAAACACGTCAATATTTTTTATTATAAATTAAACCGATCACGATTAAAAAGTTACCTCTAATGACTACAATTTTATTGTTACAGTAAAGTGATATATTCCGCGAAAAATATTATTACAAAAATACTAAAAGAAAGCGTAGCTAGCTAAATCGTATTAATTTTATACATTTTTCAAAATAATCTCATTTTTATAATTATTAATTCGAAGCAAGCTGGCAACACAACAAACACAATCACACCTTATTCAAAATATAAACTAAGTGCAGGCACCTCGGCTTCGGAAGCTTCAGGAATGTATACAACCTTAATTTATCACTTACGGTTCTATACCGTAATCAGTTCCATCTACTAACTTCTATACATGGATAGGCTATGAGCTGTTGTATTTTGGGCTTACTTGATTTTCGCCATCTTGGCGTTGACTGTTACGGTTAGTAACGGTGGTGAGGATTCAAACTAATAATGGAGTTACACTATCAGTAACATCAACAGGCGCATTTACGTCGAAACGAAGCAAAAGATATTATATCCTAGCAACAACCTATCCATATATAGAGATTAGTGCTACTATGATTTATCGTGAAATTCCACTGACAAAACAATTCATCTCTGTTTTTTTTTCTTTGAGAACGAGAGGTGAAACTACTTTGTTAAACAAGTATGGACAGTGTTAAACCACAGTTAGGCCGGCAGCTTTACTTTATGAATATTCATTTTTTATGCTTTGACATAGGGCGATGTACTTTATTTCTAGAAATACATTTTGTTAAATTTAATCACCCTTACAATGGTGTAAATTTCATAGAAATTGTGAAATGTGATATTTTTATTAAATTTTTAGAATAAATCTTTAATTAATACGCATTTTTAAAATGGCCAATAAATAGCTTAAATAATGCATTAAAATAATAAGCTCATACAAGTGAATTGCAGCGTCTTATATCTAGCTGGTAAGTGAGGGGGTGGTCAGAGGTGGGCGGGTGGAGGCGGGTGCGGCGGCCAGCAGAGGGCGAAGCACCCGGGGTGCGGGGCCCGCGGTCAGCGCCACGGCCGCCGGCGCGGGCTGCCCACGCACCGCGCCCGCAGCCCCGACTTCTCGCCGCTAAAGCTCTCTGTCACATTCAACAACCTAAATGTTACACATTATATCAACAAACGATTTAAAATTAATACGTTATAACAAATGTACATACAATCAAAAAATTAAGTTTAGAAAAACTGAGTGTGGACACAATGTATAAATATCTTCTTAGGAATAACTATTTCCGATTCAATCAACCTGTTGATTAATGATAGGTAAATGTCAAATCAAATGTAAGCAAAAAACACTAACAAACGGTGCAAAGCAAGCTTCGAATATCATAAGAAGATAAAAGAATATTAAAATGAAAACCTATAGCGATTTTTTTCGCCAGGATTCCTTCGTAAATAATACGATCTTCATAAAACATTCAAAGCGAAAATTTCAAGACAGCCAGACATGTGAAACGTGCACATTGCAAAAAAGTTTTCTATATACTGTGAAAAGTACGACACTGCTCGTGAACATGTGCGCCAACACAAGAGCGTCGAGCATGCGCGACGAACATGCGTGACATTCGCAAGCTAACGGTCACACAGAGCGTGGGTTACCGTGGCTGGAGTGCGACATGGCGGCGGCGGGCGAGGGGCGGCGCGCGCGCGACCCGAACGACCCTGAGTGCGACTGCGACATTACGTCACTGAACGCGCGCCCACAGCCCATGGAAATATTTTGTATTAAATACACGTTGTTTTGCAGAATAATGCGTTCACATGAACAAACTCTTCTTACATATCCCATTTCACAAAATTTATCCATACTTTGTTCGGTTTTCCTCTAGCTTTCGTATCGTCAGATCCATCTGTTTGTTAATTCAATAAAATGGAAGATATTTACGACTTGTATGTGCGATATGGTATGTTACACTCACGTAGGGCGGTAGTGTCTGGGCGAGGCGCGCAGGGCGAGCGCACGCTGGCGGGCGCGGTCCGCGGCCAGCAGCGCGCACCGCTCCGCCGCCGTGCTTGTGATGAACGTCTCGTGCAGTGAGTAGCACGCAGCTGTTATCTGGAAGAATATCACAATATGCGTCTGTATCACTCGTACAAGAACATCATATTATCTCAGTTTTTCCAAAGAGTATAAGAGAGAGGGTTGTTTTTGTATCCGTGTCTCAGATATGGAAAGCGATGTTTTTTTTCTTCCTAGATTTTTCATACATTCATTTCATAAAAAATATAAAAAACCACACCATATAGACAAGACAAAAATGACAAACCAACATGTTAACATAAACTATTGCAGTGTGTTACGAATCCACCAGCACTTTTGACATTGCAGCAAATGTTACAAAATCTGTTAGACGACTGACAACGAAATTGTAGACGATAAGAATAACACGTGAAGACTTAAAGAGAAACCAACACCATTAATTACAATAGGATTATTTGCTTTAATTAGTATGTTAGGTTGAATGAACTAAAATATTATTATCATCAATAAAGTAACCCGAGCGATATGTATATCGATTGTATGGGAGTGTGAGTTTGTGTGACGTCACCTGCTGTATAAGACGACGGTGAAGGTCGACGTCCGGGCCGCGTATGCCGGCGCGCTCCTGGTGCAGCTGCAGGGCACAGAGCAGCGCGTCGCGGATGGTCTGCACGGTGGCCCGCACGCGCTCAGTGCGCAGCAGACGACGCACCAGGTAACCTTTCGCGTACGCTACTATCTTAGTCGCCGCCGCGCGCTACAATCCACCAGCCAGATAATACATAAAATTGTGTTCCCAACACCGATCACAATAAGCAAACGAGGCAACAAGCGATGACGTACGGAAACTTCATTTGATAGACGATACGTTCAAATAATGCTGAACACGTGTGGAAGACAATTAAAATGCGACATATATATCGGCTCAAATATTAAATGTTTGAAGAATAAATAGAAAACGCAAAGGAATAAATAAAAAATAATAATAATGCACAAATTTTATACAGAAATAAGCATCAAATCTTTAAAAACCCTGAAAAATTAAACATGAATTATTAGCTAGCTCAAAATGACATCTTAGTTAGTTACCTCTTGGGGTGTAGGGGGAGTTCGGAATATATCTTTTTTAAGAAGTCGAGCACGAACGTCAAGAATTGAATTCTTTATAGAATCTTCTACGCTTTTTATGGCGCGATCGGTCGCTTTAGGTTCGTCTTTCGTCGTCAACGATCTATCGTGATCGGTTCTTTCGCCGCTGCGTAAGTTTTCTACGTCGACCTGGCTCGTTGGCCGGACGTCCTCACTGTTGTCTGAAGGGAAGGTGACGTTCAGGTCGGCCATCGTGTCGTTAGTGCGGTCGGTCAGGATGAGGTCGTATTCCCGGTCGGAAGAAACGCTCGTATCGTATATAAGTTTTCTAGAAGTGTTTCTATTGTTAGGTGAACGATTCCTTATCTTTTCTACGTCGCTTTTGGCCGGTGAGGTTTTTGAATGACTTTCATTCTTGAATTCCTTATGCTGTTTTTTTATACTGCTAGTTATATCTCTACTCTTTTTCAATACGTTATCACAATGATTTAAGTAATTATTTGTATCAGTCAATGTGGTAGACACGGGGCTGTCGCGGTCACTCGTTTCCGGAGGTTTGGGAGTGATTAACTGACTGAGGCTGACGGGTCCTCGCTCTGGCGTTTCATTTTTGTCAATCCAAGCTTTTTTCACTTCGCCAGGTGATTTTGGGCAAATCGTTTTCAACTGATTAAAAAGCAAATTATTTTGCTCCTCGAAAACCTGTTGCAGGAGAATCTGTTCCTTTTTTTGTTTTTCAACAAGTGTTGCCATTTGAATGAGCTGCTGTTTTTGTATTCTCTCGTAGAGTTCTCTCACTCGCTTGGCGGGGTCAGGGTCATCGCTCTCAGAACCTTGTTGTGGTGATTGCAATTTAGGTTCCTTTGACTTTTGATGAGATAATGTTTTATCGTTAACATTTTTAGTTGGATTTCGAGATTTGTGATTTCTATGTATCGGCTCAGACTGTATTGTTGGTTTAGAAGTTAAATTACTATAGCGTGTTTTCTCGGAGGCTGCGGATCTAGATCTTAGAACTGTTTGTCCTTTAGACTTGTCAGCTGACCTTGACAAAAGGCGTTTCTTAGTGCCATTGCATTTTAAATCATTACTTCCATCTAAAGCTACATTAATAACAATATTATTTTTCTTTAATTCCAACGCCATATTTGACCATGTCGCCTTTGCTGTCTCTAAGTCCCAACTCTTACGTTTTTTGTTTGGTGAAGTTAGATTGGATCGTGACTCGCTCATAGATATTGCTGCCATCTCTACACCGGTGCTCAGAGACTGTATCTGCAAGTGTGCAAGCAACATGGGACTAGGAGTCAGTACAGTGTATGATCTTTGTCTTATTAATGGATTGCTTTGTGTAGTTTTTTCACTACCTTTGTGTATGTCATTAAGGGAACCTGTAAAGCTTTTTGCGCCGAGTGATGATGGTCCATCATATTGCATGCTGGATAGGAAATTATCCATTGTAGCACTTTTATTATTTATACCAAAATTAGATTTATTTGATGGTTGCTTTACTTTATCACAATCGAGTTTGAAATCGGGTTTGTTTTCTTTCGTAGGTTTTTCGTCATCATGTTCCGGTAAGTCTGAGGGTGTGTCTTGAGGTAGAGTTTTATTTCCATGCAATGTTGTTTCATCTGTGTGGCTAAAACTCAAACTTACATCAATAACTAATTTTGATGACTCGTTTAATGCTGTATCAGTAATTGGTGTCAAATTTGAACATAATTTGTCCGAGTTGTTACTTGATAATGAACTGAGTTTGGGTGAATTTGTTACTGATCTATTTGAAGATTTTTCATTGTCGTCATTTACAATTGTTTCATTGTTAACAGATACTAAATCATCTACTGGCAATTCATAGTTCTGTTCAGATTCAGGTATTTCTGGTGCATCAGTCTTATCTTCGCTGGCTTCAGAATCACTGCAAGATGTAAATGTCTTCAGGAGCAGTATTCGTTTCTCCACTTCTTTTGCCAGTAGTTTGTAATATTGCATTTCTTTACGGCATTCTTTCGACAACTATAGAAATAAAGTTATTTTAAAAAATATTCTCAACATTGATAAATGTTAATACACATATAAATGATCTTATGAGGGTATATGTCAAATTTTCTCAGGTACAAAATTAAAAAGATGTGGCTTAGAGTACAAAAATTGATATAGAGTAACCCTAAGAGAAGTGAACAAAGAAATAATATATAGCAATGACCTGTGAGGTCCAGTAACTTTGACTTGCTTGTATGTTATTGATATTTGGCAGTCTTATTTCTTCGGGAAGAAAACCTATGCCCAGCACCACTGCCATGAAAATGAACTGCAGCAAGCAAATAATTTACAATAATAGAGAAACCTAAATTATGTGTAAGTACTATATAAATTATATTGATAGAAAGTTTTGAAGTTAACCAAGATATAAAGAGTTATTTGCATAATTGTTTAATTTCTTGAATTCAGATCAGATAAGAAAATTAAATTGTTAAGAAAAACCTTACGGGTTTGAAGCTTTAAACAAAACCAAGTGCAGTCTAGACTTACAACAGGGGGCAGAAGTGGCACGCCATTTATCTTCATGCAGGACAAGTATTGTCCAGATTGCCTTACAGATTTTACGTCCCACGGGTCGTTCATTTTGTTTAGATCAATTTCAGTCTTAATATAAACTAATGTTTTCAAGTTTATCGACGATAGACAACAATCACCATATTATATGAAACAGATCCTTGCAAGTAGAAGTACTACCCCTGCATCTCTACTGTTACCATCACTGCGTAAAATCTGCACATTAATACAAGAAGAAAATAATTTTGTAAGACATGGCCTGTATCAATAAAAGCGATGTTGTCACGGCTCGATTACGTCAGTTATTTAATTGGCCGGTTTCTTAGCAAATAAACAACTTCAATTTTATTGATTTACATTTTTTAAGCTGCCAACGGTTAAACACCGTGAATTTTAATATTAATCCTAAATATATGCTTCCGAAATGAAATTGTTTGTTTTGTTTGCTAAGATTGCAAATAGCTTTATTTTATAACAGCAAATCAGTTAGACAGTTGGGTAATTAAACAGATAAAATATTTTTTTTGCTACGTTGTACGCAATATTACATTTAAAAATCGACAATTTAATCAATTTTGAGGTAATAAAAACTATGAACAAGCATAAAAATTTATTTTTGAATTCCTATAGGTTAAAAGACCATCCTATATCTTCATATTGTACGTTTTATGAAGTGAAAAAGAAGATTAACTTAATTTTTGATCCGTGCTACAATTGGAACGTATTATCATTATCAATGACATTGACAACTAGACAATTCATCAACTGTCATATTCGTACAGTCATCCGAAGTCATCCATACGTTTGTTATAATTCATTTTACAATTTATATGCAAAAATGATAGTAAATTAATTAACATAAAAAGTTGTCTGTATAAGCAAAAGTTCACATTTTAAGAAAAGTAAATTACGTACAATAGGTAACAGCGTTGGATCAATTTAAATTCAAAATGGAAGTTATACCAGCAGCCAAGCAGGCTCTTATGTGTTTCTTAATATCAAACTTAACGTTTATCGTCTGTTTCCTAACTGGAGTGCTTGGATCTTCATCGGAATTGTGGGCTCTTAAATATTGGGGACCTGCATTATATTTTTGTTTGATTAATTTCGTGTTAAAATATTGCTACAAGGGTTTCATATACGAGGTAATTTTAATGTTATGCTTATTGTTTAGTTCCATCTTAAAAACCAATAATATAATCGCAATGTTTTTGTAGGTATCAATAAGGGCAACTGGATTAGGAGCTGCAATGGCTGTGGGCTTGTACCTAGTCACATTTGATAATGGCTGGAAGGTTTTTGGCTTGTATACAGTGGTTCTGACATTCTTCCATTTCTCCGAGTTTGTGGCAGTGGCATTATCCAACCCAAAGACAGTGACCATAGATTCCTTCATCCTGAACCACAGTGTGCAGTATGCTGTTGCAGCAGTTGCTAGCTGGGTGGAATGGGCTGTGGAGTACTACTTCTTCCCTGGTATGTGAATAACATTGTTAGTAACAAAGACTATCTAGGATATGATTCATTTTGAGTAATTTACTGGCAGCATCTTTACTGCAAATATTGATTATGCTTGTCCTTGCTTTATTTTTGTGGTAATACAATTTTTGTGTGATTTGTCCCAGACTTCAAAACACACTTCTGGATTTCAAGTTTGGGAGTGGTAATGTGCATTGGTGGAGAGCTGATCAGAAAAACGGCCATGTTCACCGCTAAGCATAACTTTTCACACACTGTAAGTGGTCATTTCTAATAAATAAATAAATACATTTAAACCTGTATAAGCAAGAAAATTGTGTTAGAGAGAAACCTCTACAGGGGATAAAAACATATTCCACTGGATTTTTGCTTATCCAGATTCAAATACCTTTATAATTATAAAGAGAAAATATATTATTGCTTCAAATCAACAATAAAGTTTTTAACACTGACACTGGAGTTTACAGTAGTATTAACTGTTACAAAATTGGCTGCAGTACCACTCAAGGAAGAAACATAAAATGGGAGTTATTTCACCCTTTGTGAGATTATTGTATGTGATTTGATACATCTGTCTCTTATGTGCTTAGGTGGAGTTTGTAAAGAGACCAGAGCATCAGCTGGTAACTCACGGTGTATATTCTCTGTGCCGACACCCAAGCTATGTGGGCTGGTTCTACTGGTCTATTGGAACTCAGGTACTCATCATTTCATTATAATCGTACTGCAGATTAGATTCACTAATTTTACGGATTAACATATAAAGTGAATGGAAGCCATAAATTGTAGACAAAAGGTTTATTTATCTAGTTTGTTTTTCCAGTATTATCTAAGCTGTGGCCTTATCCATTTCTATTTTATTACAATTAATTTATTGTGAGTATGATTTGATTTTTGAAGTTATTGAAGACCTAAATTTTTTGGTCTATAAAATCTCCAAAATACTTAAATACTTTTTTAAATTTTTGTTTCCAATTCTAAATATTATGCTGAAAACTATATTTTTTACACAACTGTCTTAATGATTAATGCTATTCTCTCTATTAGTCCGAAATTGTCACTCAAATTCTGGACAAAAATTTCCTTTGTTAAATATGTTCTATCTCTTTGCAGATAATATTATTAAATCCTATCTGCGTGGTGGTGTACGCTCTGACATCATGGACATTCTTCCGTGAGCGCGTGTACGCGGAGGAGATGACGCTGCTTGGATTCTTCGGCATACACTATGATGAGTATCAGAAGAAAGTTGGCACCGGCCTGCCTTTCATTCTGGGCTATGTCCCCGAGAACAGGAGACAAAAGATCAAAGAAAGGCACTGGAGCTACTAATATTATGATCATAAAGCTTCAAGGTTAAAAGGTAGAGAAATATATAAACAAATAAATAAAAAAATAATAATTAAGAAGTACAGTTGTGGACGTTAATTTCCTACCCACTTGAAAAAGTCACTTGACACTAAAATACTTATAAAAGCTAAATTTTAGCTCTTACGTTGTAAGTTTGGTATTAGAGGAATTTTGATATTAGAACTTATGTGGGTAGTTAATTTAATTCTTTAACTGTACACTGAAATATTACATTTACTACTTGCATTTACAGTTTACAGCTGATTTTCATGTTGTCTAGTCAAATATATTAGGTCTTTCACCGTGGGTTTCCGACAACAAAATCCCAGTTTAAAACATATTGTTATCTCTGTTTTGTCAAAGATGAAAGATAAGGATGACAATGTTTTTTATACATAGATTTTGGTGTCAGAAAACCACGGTTACAGTGTTTGTCATTTGTGATCTGTCTTTCATTTGCGAGAACTCAAGCAAATAATTTGTTATTCCTTTGTATGGGATTTATAAAATTACGATATTCATATTGAAAGTTCATATGTTAATGTTTATATTTAATAACTTCTTTTTTTTGGTGGCTTAAAACTTCTTGCGACTCGCTACGCAGAACACAAGTTTGTATTGGGTGTAGTGGTGTGCGAGAGGGACCTTGAGCCGCCAACATATTTGAAAAGAATTATACATACATTCTCAAATGTATTGTTAAATATATATAAATTTTATTATGTAGGTAGACTGGTGTGTGTATGTGTGTGTGTGTGTGTGTGTGTGTACGTGCGTGCGTGCGTACGTACGTGCGTGCGCGCGCGTGTGTGTGTGTGTGTGTGTTTTTGTCACAATTTTCATTATAATTATAATATTACAATGTTTTTACTTACAGTATTTACTTAATAAAAGCTGAAGAACAATTTTATTATTAAGGGTCACATATTTTAACAATAATAGTTGTAAATAGAAAATTATTTATGACAAATAATTTACTTAAATTAAGTTTGTTGGTTACTTACTTGTTACATTGTATTTGACTTTTCTTGGATAAAAACTCATCTCCATAAATTAAGTTATATGATTTTTTGATACTATAGATTTTCTTGTGTTTACTCTATACAATAATTATGTATACATAATAATAAAATTGGAATGTCTGTATGTAATATCGAGATAATTTCATATTTCGTATATATTTTATTATATATAAGTATATTTGCATTGGTGATAACGTAAAACCATTTTTTTATTGTTGTCTGTCTGTATGTCTGTCTGCAACACCGCGATTGCAATTCTGCGCTGAGTATTTCATAATTTGTTAATAACATGTTTGTTAAATAAAATATTTGTGTTGAAAGTTTTACATATTTTTTGTGACGAACAAAATGAAGTAATAAAATTATTTTGATATAAATTTTTTTTTTAGTAAATACAATAATTAACATCAACATTTTCATATAATAAAATTAACTGTTACTCAAAGGGAATCTGAATGAAGATTTCTTATATTAAATTCACATTTAAAGCCTCTAAGCAATGAACCTCCTTAACTAAAAACATGAGAAAAACAAATATCTACAATTGGTCGTTGACTAGAGATAACATCCTAACTTCTTATTGTTTAGCCAATTTTAAGTTATTGGAAATAACGTCGGTAAAATAGAAGAAATTGCAAGAACACATTGCGTAGTCTACAATTACGTCATACATTGTGTCCAATGTTTGCAAACATAACATGTTGGCGACTAGCGATAGTGAACTGTTTGAGCTCACAGCGAACAGAGAACACGACCAAATGTCTACCGCCACTGTATTTTTGTTTTTACTCGACAATTTGCCCGGTAAGTAGTTATGTACTAAATAGTACACGTTTTTAAAATCATGATAGCCACTTGTACCATATTGTATATGATGAAAAAGATCAACACAATAAAGATCCTAAAACAAATCCCGAATTTAGTGCAAGAGTGATCTTTTCTACAAGTTCTGCATGGCTTAGTATTTTTTTTTAATTTAAAAACTGTTGAAACAATTCATTCTTTTTCTGAACTTAAAATATGTTTATTTTTTTGACAGATTTCCAAAACTCTTTAAATTTAACACTAGCTACTTTATTAGATAAAGAAGATTTATCATTGGAATTTTCTCTCATACATAAATGTAACCCGACCGTCGCTCAGTCTGTGCTGAACGACATCAAAAATAATGTCGAAGAAGAAAAAGTATCACACGAAAATGTAAGTGATATAAAACATGATGATTTCAAAGATGCTTTCGACGAATTGTCTCCTGAAACTCTGTACAACATAGGGACAGTGTTTGACAACACGATGGAAGATTCAGAAAATATTGATTCATATGAAACTAAAAAATATAATAAAACACCTAACATTCGACCAGATTATCCGAAATACTACAAAGATCAGGAAGGAGATGATTTTGATATGGACAATGCGATAGATTCTGATATCTTTGAAAGCAAAGTAAAACTTCCCGAGAGCGTGCCGTCTATGGTCGCCATGTTTGAAACGCTGTCAAATGTTACCGCGCAAACTTGTGGCGGGACATTGCTGTCCCCGCGATGGGTTATCACTACTGCTACTTGCTTGGACTTATTGTCTGGTAACGGGTAACTAATTTGTTTTTTTTTTTATAATTTAAAGAAATAAAACAAATCTTTACTATACTTATGCGTGATGCACTTTCAGTTCGAAATATCATAACTCAAGTAAAAGTGAATACACGATAGTTGCGGGCGCAAACAATCCATTGAACGATGGGACAATACATCACGTCACTGATATGATCCTCTTTCCCAAAGAGACGCTTAAAAATAACGCTAGTATTGTAGACAATTTTGATGGTACTAAGAGAACAGGCGTACACGTTGGCAACGTTACCTTGGCCCTGCTGAGGATAACACCACCAGCGCACATCCAGACATTACCAATATCGCATGTCCCATCAAAGGGAGAAGAAGATGTACAACTCTATGGATGGATTTTAGTAAAAGT
The DNA here is from genome assembly GCF_000836235.2 of Papilio xuthus. NCBI lineage: Eukaryota > Metazoa > Arthropoda > Insecta > Lepidoptera > Papilionidae > Papilio > Papilio xuthus. The sequence goes on along the minus strand of NW_013531514.1, from coordinate 278,128 downwards.
AAACGATTTTTCCTTATGCAATGATATTTAAGCTATTCGTCAAGAGAGGGCGCTGTTTATTTTTCAACAATTTTTTTGTTACTTTCAGGAAGCAAATGGTAAAGAAGTGATGAAAGCAACGTCAATTTCAGCTAAAACAATGCGCTCCGAAGAGTGCGGGGCTAATCTAAGCAATGTATATCACGAGGCAATGTTATGTCTTAATCCTAAAAGGAAGACGCGAAAGGACATCGAAAGTAAAATTAAACAGGTAAATTATATTAATAGACATGGTTTTTAAAGTGTTTTTGTATTTTCAGTATATTATTACATTTTAAAGTATTTATCTCGCTGTACGATAACATGAAGGTATCATTGTCTATGATTTGTTTGGAAAAATATAAGATCGAAAATCTATTGGTGATTGTTGGCATATTTAAAAAAAAATGAAGGTCTGCTTGAAAAGTACAGATTTTAAGAAATTAACATATAAAAATAATTAAAACGATTTGTTTTGATGATGAGAGGTATGACGTTACAATATGTATTTTTACCCATATTCACTAAAAAGATGATGTACAGATGCACTCAGGCGGGCCGGTGCTGGCGGCGCGCAACAACAAGCCCATGCTGTTGGCAGTCGCACAGTTCGAGCTGCCGTCGCTCCAAGCGCCGCTCTTTGCGCACCCCCTCGCCGCACACGCCACCTGGATTAATGCAGTCATAGCATATAAATAATAGTAACACTATTAAGAAAAACATTTTACATCACTACAGTGTTTTGTTCTTCAATTCTGATAATATTGTTTGATCTATTCAAAGCTAGATGGCGTTGTAACGAATGGTATTTAAAATTAAATATTTGCCACAACCATTAGTTTTTTTATAACTTTTCCCAATTTTCACTCTAATTTAAGTTTTATTTTATCTTATTTTGGTCATGAATTTTTAAATTTATCCCTTAGTAGCCTGATTTACATACGAAAGTGATTTATTTTATTTACTGTGTTTGCTTGATAAAATAAAACAATAATGAAATTTGTTTTTTTTTTTAAATTTCGTTGGAAAGAATATTATACAACAGTTAAATAGGTACAGCCAACCTATAAAAAAAACTAATAGTAATGTGAACATTCGGTTTAAAAGATTGGTATCAAAATTGAAACTCTAGGCTACTAAGGGTTATTCATAACCCTTTAATGCGAAAGTTGCAAAATATTTAAATCGAATTAGTTGTGAACGCAACAAACAACAGATCTAATTGTTTGCTCACATATTAAGTATTGCGTAAAATAATCGATTCGAACTCAAGCTCAAACACTAACCTTAGTGAGGTGAGTTCAAACCCGCCTCACTAAGGTTAGTCTATGCATAATTGATGACTGACTATCCTAGTTACGTAGTACCAACCTCGACTCCACGTTCAAGAACCATCTTGTAGTACAACTTTACTAGACTAAACTGACTGTTTGAAATAAAACAATACAGTTTAAATTGTAATTAATTTCGCGATTTATTCAAAGCTATTAAGTATTTGCTTGTATGGTTCATCTTGTTTGTTTTTAAATACTATTTACAGTTAAAAGCTCCAAAATTCCTGGCCCACGATCAGATGTTACCCTGCACGACATTCAACTAAAATACGTCATTTGTATAAAATTGGAAAATGGCCAAGTTTTTGTTACATCGATAGTTATACACAATTTTACGGTCGGAAGAACTTAGAAGACAGTAAAGTTACTTTACTTACTTCTACTTTTACATCACAATTTCATTAATATTACGACAAAGTTTTGTGGACGTCTCACGTAGAAGTTTTTACTTACAATTTTGCTTATAACTGTGACTAACTATTGACGCATATCGTTGTCTCTACTTTATCAAAGATAATACAAGGGATGACAATATGTGTCGATACAAATGTCACTGCAGTGGAAACGCACAGCAAGGATGTAGATGAAGAAGCGTAATAAAATTTCTCAACTGACGATTTCCCTCCGAAAGTTACTGTACTGCGTTATCGGCCAATGTTGCGGTGGCCAAATTCTTTATAAATACGGATACATTAAAAACTAATCTAGCTTTAAATATCATTTACATTTCCGTGTAAAATATTCTTCATGACATACGAGTACTTACTGTAACTTGCAATCGAGAGCACATTCGTTTATCTTTGTATTTGAATTAAATATGCGTTTATATATTATGAATTATTTCGTCTTTAAAGTTGTATATAAGGCATTCATAGTATGTAATCAGTACTTTTATATAACTCCCGTCTCCTTCTATTCAACAATTACTTTTGCTAGACCTTAACGTCCTTATATGGATCTAGATTGCATGGGTACCCTTGGTGAAATTCACACATGACGTCACATTCGAAGAAAGTGTGGAAGGCAGGCGGCGCAGCGGGCACGGAGCGCGGGCAGTCAGTCAGTCAGCTCAGTCAGTCCGCAGGTAACAGTCGCGGCGGGCGCGCGGCATGGAGGAGCTCGCGTAGCAATGTCGTTCCGCAGACTGCTGAGCGCGGTGCGGTCCGCACGGGAGGCCCTCACCCGGGGCGCCCCGCTGCCGGACGGCATCCTCAAGTCCCTCATATCTCTCATCGTGATCTGCTGCATAGCGGTCTCCTCGCCGCAGTCGGCGTCGGCCAAGCCGTTCGCCTTCAGCTTTCCCGCAGGCTGGTCGTTGGCCGGGCTGGTGGGCTCGGTGGGCGCGCGCTCCGAGGAAGCGGAGCGTCGAGAGCCCGCCGCCGGCGTCAAACCGTACACCGGCCGGCGTGTTGGAAACGACACTCTGCGCATGGTCTACCATCACGACCAGACCGTGGCTGTCGTCGAGCTGGGGCCCAGCAAGCTGCTGCTCAATTGCGAGCTCATCGAGACTTAGTGAGTACAAGATTGAAATTAATATATAATAATCATTTGTGTTTAATTTATATTAATTTTTTTTTTGTTGTCAATAAAATTTATTAGGTATCAGTAAATTTAATAATAAGTTTGCGAAATATTTGCTACGCGACTATCCAAGCTTAGAAATTGTTTGAACGTAAGTTTTCTGTTACCCTAACAACAAATAAAATTGAATAGTAGAGCCTCATGTAAGGAAGAACCTAATAATCTCCGTACACATTATTCGTTTCTGCAATGGAAACCTAAAACATACTGCAGAGTAAAACGTTACTAATGAAATGTGACGTAACTTTTCAAAAATTTTAAAATGATATCCTCAATATTATTATACCATCATACAGCAATATCTTAATTTTATCAATTACTATCAGTGTAACAAATATATCATTCCCCGATATTATAAAAGGATATAAAATATCTTGCCGAAAATTATTTTTCAGCGCAAAGAAACTCAAATTGTGAATAGACTATTGTGAGTTGGTAGAGTTGCGAAGTGTCAATCTCATAGTCAATTGTGATTAATTTAAACCATTGGCCGGCGACGTGACGTCGATGCCTTTTACAATTCATTGGAAAAAATTAAACTCAATGCAATGCAATCGATACGTCAGAAAAGGCGGGAAATAAAATACCAACTATAACTTAACTAATTAACTTAAACTAAATGACGTCATGAAAAACAATTCTAACTAATACCAATTACAGATTAAGTATAAACCGAATTAATTAACATTTATCAGTAAGTACATCACGCAAAATTTGCACTGATTGTAGAGTTCAGAAAAACTAAATCTATAATTTTCTACATAGTACAAAGCAATAGTGCGATATGTTATTATAAATGAAGCTTAATAAGCTGCTAAAAGTGAAACATTATTCTAAAAGAAAACGACGTAAACAGAGAGAGCTATCAATCGGTGATGTTGTGTAAAGTTGGTCACGTGACAGTACTGATGGGGGCGCTCGTGTGCCCGTGACGCAAACAGGCGCAGGGAAGTGTCCCTTGACAGGATCCGAGAATTAATGGCAGAATGGACCTGTGAGTCATTACGAGCGGGGTCGCAGACAAGTTTCCTAGTTTATTTATCAAGATATACGAACGTTTGAATCTCTATGATCAAGGCGCATTATACAATCAGCCTTAGGATTGAATGGTTAACTGCATTATAAAGCATCAAGGCAGTTTGGTTACGGCTGAAATAAAGATTTTATCTGAAGTTTGTTACTCATTGTGTGATTATTCAACCTACATTTTTTAACCAAATTCTTAGTTATTAGAAATTTTACTCGACAGACGCTACTTCACCAGCGCAACATGTCGTTTTAAATAAGTATCCAAATGTAATTCTGTTATTCTACAAACGATTTTTCGAAAAACGAAATAAATTAGACCCGCTGTTTATAAGCTTTATGGGGCCACGCTGTAGTCACGCTGTAGACAACAATTCGATTAAAAGCGTCCGACAAGCCACAGCGAGGTCTTGAATGGAGGTATGGCTTGTCGGACACATAGTCCGACTTGGCCTGATTGAAACATTAGCTTGTCGGACATATAGTCCGACATGGCAGCTAACGTGTTGACAGTATCATAGTCTGTTCTCACTCCCTCCATCATTGGTATTAGTAGTTTGTCGTCGGTTAAGTTGTATGTACAAAGGGACGAAAATTGAATATAAAACAGCTCATAATGATAGCCCCAGAGTTTCACTGAATACGGAACGACGGTATATGTATACTAATTATATTTTAATGAGCCTTTAATTATATACAAGTGACACGTGCCTCGCCAAAGTTGTTTAATAATATTGATTGAAATAGAACAATCTGTTATATAAATACGGATGTTTCTTAATTTGTAGCGAACAATAGAAATCTAATTAACATTCAGTCCATCAGATAGTTCAACAAACTGGCCTCCCATCTGACATGTTACCGAGCCATCTTGAAAACTTTTCGCAAGATGTTGGCAAACAGGTAGTGAGCAAGGCTCTAACAACGAAAGAACGAAATGTCGGCGTCGCGATCTTGTCGACGAATCTCTGACATTGCACTGCGTTTGTCTAGCGACTAAAATCGCCGTGTTTTGAAGATTCGCGTAACCTTGTTACTAAATGCTTAAGCTGACAATGCCGACACATCCTGAACAAAAAGTTGTTGTCTCTATTTTTTTCAAAACAAAGACAGGGATGGCAGACGTTTCGGTAGTGGTAACCCATGTTATACGCATATCTTAGAATGAAGATTCAAATCCGGTTCGTTTTATAATTAAGGGCCGGTTCTAAACTAACTCAAGGTGACGGTCATTCAATGGAAGTCAACTAGTTTCTACAACCACTTTCACTTTAAGCGATTAATCTCACCGCTATATTTTTCCTAAAATGTTGAGTTCTGATATTTAACTAATTAATTTCATTATAACATAGACAATCGATAGTCTATTACAATTTGTCCAGTAACGTCCGGCATCACCCTTGACCTGCCGCTACTGTATACGAACACCAGGTACGCTTCCAAATTGGTAACTGTTGTAGACTGTAATCGATTTTATAGCTATTTATTGAAAGGTACGACCTTAACATTACGACTTCAATCGACAGACACGCGAGTGTGATATTTTTTAAAGTTAGTAAAGTAAAGTAAAGTAAATTGCATTGCATTTTACTATACAACAATCATAACCAATGTTACATACGTTTCAAAGATTAAAAATATTTATCGTTAAATTAGAACTAAATTCTAAAATGATACAATTACCATTTAATTATGTATGAGAATAATTTAGACAAGAAACATAAGAAATGCACATTAACATAAGACACATAACTCATAATGTTTGCGTGTTGTTTCACAAGAGAGCATTACAAAATTTGCTGATGATTATCATAAATAACATCATCAGGTTGTCGTAATAATGCTGACTCACTCTCTACATTCAATATTCATTACTTTACAGGAAAAAAATAATTGTCTTCAAGCTACTTAAAACGAAAATAGAAGAAATATGACTAATGTTGCAACTTAAAAAAAACGACTTCAATGTTGCTCAGTTATTTTTTACTAAATAAAATATTACACGAAACTTCGTAGTTTTATAATTATTGTTCTAAAAATCTTATCTTACTAATATTATATTATTAATGTGAATTTTTAGATGAATGGATGGATGTTTGTTCGAAGATACCTCCGAAACGGATGTAGAACATAATCTAGAAGACTACTTATTGAGTGATTTTTTTTAATTCCACGCGGACGGAATCGCGGGCGACAGCTAGCATGTTATAAGGAAGACATCCACTAACTAGAAATTCATAATAGCAAATCCACTTAAAAGTAACGGACAGTAATTGTGTCCTGTGCCTTTACTGTCAAGGAAAGACTCAAATCGTTGTGACGTATTTCTGTATGAGTGAAAGTGAAAGTGCTGTGCACGTGTTGTGATGACGTCGAAAGTAACGCTATAGAATTCACTTTCTTTATAAAGCCTTCATAAATGTACATCAAGTGAACTGTAGCTACTTCGTTTATACCACAGCTTACTTCTTCTATTAGGTTCCATTGGTATAATGGCATAGGTAAAATGCTAGCAACATATTTAAGTATATCAAATAACCGTTTACGAACAACTAGATATTTACTTAATTGGCTAATGCAAATGGATGAATACATTTAATAAATACGAAGAGAGGAGTTTACTTTTTGAACTACGTTTACAGACAATATCACTTCAAGCCGTATATATATTCCACTTTAGCTATCATAATATTATTACAATACATTATTGAATACATTTTCTCTACAATGTCAAGTGCATTTGTTTCGCACGCGAGACAATTGTTACGTGTAATGTAATAACACCAGTACATTAGTTCCGCTTTCTTACTCTGTGCTGTGCACTTTACCTGCTTCTTCAATCTGGTTATGCCATAAAGTAAACTTCCGAGTATATAATAATCGTTATAAGTTTTTCAAATTTTATCAAATTAACGAGCCAAGTTGTGATGAAATGTTTGTTGCGACGTAACTCCAAAACAGCTTAAAGAATCTGGATATTTAGAAGAGATTGACAGTCTGGAATAGAGCATAAGTTGCTGGTGTCAGTTAGTAAGACTTGAAATGTTTGAAATATGCGCAGAGTATCAGATTAGTGATACGATATGTGACATGAACCTCTGTACTACTTCACGGTGTAGACCGGCTCTGTTACTAACTGGTAGTTAATGGTCGCCATCGCCAAACGGTTGTGTTAATATGATCCATTGTTTGGAATCACTCAAACAAGTCGAACCTCTATCATGTGTAATGCGATGGTGTAACTCGAAATCAGATATCTTAAATTGTGTCAATATTCTTACATTTATAGATAGTTTTTTATTTTGTAATTTATAAAACTTTAAATATACTTCTAAGATGTGTTACATAAAGCTGCGTTGGATGCAAGTGAAAATTCTTTCGAACACGAATTCTAATTTTTTTGTAAAGTTACTCGCTCGCTTATATGTGTCGCAAATCGAATAAGCAATAGAGGTACCGGATCTAGATTCGTGTTCGCATCCCGTCAAGTGGTATGTCGGTGGTGTCGGCCATTACGCTGCACAAAGGCACAATGGCAGCTCAGCCGATTGTTAGCTGATCGCGCTCCGCACAACTCAAACACGAGGACGACATTCATGGAATAATCCAGCAAGGAAAAGGTCGTGAACCCGTTCGCCTTCCTACATCCTTTTTTCCTTACAGTTTGTTATACTGATTTTGATGTTGTTTGCTGCATTAATGTAGTTTTTTTTTAAATTAATGTTGACTATCAATTAGGTTTGCTCAGCTGCGCCCGCACTTGCATAGCTTCTATAACCGTGTCAGACTGTCTGGCTTCCTTGTCGATTGTCTATGCTTCTATTATACATCTTTTATAACACACTTATAATATTTTCCACGTGACCTCTTACCACATGTGGAAGTGATTAATGTTTTACTTAATGCAATAACAAAGTCTTTTTTTCACACACGACAACCCTTTTCGCATTCATTTTTTAAAAAACAAAGTAAAGGTCTTCCTCCTAATAATTTTCTTTAATTTTGCTAGTGTATATTTCATTTGACTTCACACATATCTTTTGAATTTCTTTAGTGTGGTTGACTATGGCCTAATCACCCTTAACTTAGGGTAGGCTCTGAGCTCCTCGGTACGACGTACAGTGAGGTGATGATGATGATATTTCATTTATTTATGTTGACAGATAAAGTATAACCTCAAAACAATATTACTTTCTGCTACTGTCATAACGAACAAACTCTTGTACTTAATTATAACGCATTCGCTAACAAATAAATGTTAGTGGGCCACTTTCTCGGGCTTCTTATCATTTCTAAGTCAAATGTAACACCTCTGGGAAGTCATAAACACGTCTACATCCGACAAAGTTGGCGATGACACGTGTATACGCACGTAATTTTGAACATGTGACATTTTATTTACACAAACTACAGAAAAAATAAGAGTTTCTTGTGTCTATTCAGAACAATACTTTCCGTTCTACAATGAACATCTGAACCAAAATGAATTACTATATCTTGAAAGTGAGCAGTTTAAAAAGGCCAATTTTAAATTATTGTCAGCAACAATTTATACACTGTAAGGCTATTGTATTGCTATTCGCGATTCAATTCCTTGCGGCCGTTCTAGAAGGATCAAGAGGCAGGGAGCGACGGGCGGGAAGGGGGACGGTCTGGCGAGGGACGTACGCTCTCCCTCATTGGTCCATTGAGCAATTGACGCATGCGTTTGCGCATGGTGGCGGACTACGTTCACACAGAAGAGAAAAATCATCGTATCATTACAAGATAAAAAAAGTTATGATTCAATAAGCTAATAAATGTCTGTATTTGTTACAGTAACGAGCACAGCTCCATTAATCAATTACTCATTACAAAGAATGTAATAATAGACATTATGAAGAATATAGTTACGTCAAATTAAACATTAGTTGAAAGCTAAGCAGAATGTTTGATAAACACTCTTACACTGTCATCCTGTATTGAAGAAAACCTCGACTACTTTTCCTGGGTCACATTGTTAATGAAATATGTAAATACTATGAAAAATGTATTTAGTTATATTTGCTTTTCTTTTTTTCTTTGCTTGTATCACAGTTTATTCAAACCGTATTAGTTAGATTAATCAAATACTATTGATTAAATTAAATAATGATTTTATCGAAAGAAGTTTCAATTCGAAATTTTTATGTGCACGTCAGCTTTGCTGTTGCATAACACCGTCCACAGTCCGCAAATTGAGGTATCGTACGACTCGGTCGTTGTCGACAGGCGGCTGGGCACACATACTAGACCAGACGGAGGACCTGTTCAGCACATCTCGTCATCTCATCAGTCACGAACAGTTCTCACGGCAATTACGATATAACCCCGCTGTCCGTTCGATTCCCTCGTTTCATTGCTGTATCGAGTACAAAAACTCATGTAGTAAAAACCAAAATTACCTAATCTTTAGACATTGTTATTGTATACCGTTAAATTAGTAATGTATGAAATTGACAACGAATATACAAACAGATATAGTGTGATCCATTGCGCATCATAAGCGATGTAAACTTGGGCGTCACTCACGTTTTACACGTGACAAACTGCACTCGTCCACACTCAATTGAAATACAAACGTAACCTTAGCTATATGAATCACGTTTATGTAATCCCCTAATTCGCATAAACGATCATCAAATAGGTAATCAAATCCGCCTGCATGTGGAAAATGTGTCTCACTTATATAACCTCTCTCCCTTTTTATGTTCTTTTATTAATAAAGAATTGTATCAAGTATTCTAAATAACCAAAATGGCGTTAGTAACATGGCGACAAATAATTGCGCGTCCATCGTCCTTGATCTAGATTTCCTCTGGTTTCGCAACCGACAGCCAGCTCTGAAGGTTCACTATGGATTACAGTTAGATTCCATGCCTAATGTGCAGATTTATAAACATAACGAGTACTAACTGAAGACAAAGGTTTATTGGCAAATGAAACTTAGCCACAAAAAAACATTGATGTGACTTTAAGCTTTGATTTCGCTTCGTTATGTTTTTACTTTAACATTTTACTACATTTTGCTTTATCACTGACTACATATGTACATGCCAAATTAAACTTTTTGCAAATAGAATTCCGATTACCGAATCCTGAACTCAAATCGTCGATTATTTAATTAAAAACTTAAGTATTTCATTCATACAAAATATTATACTTATTCGAGTTCGAAAAATAATCAATTAAGTTACTTTATAAAAGTAACAAAGAGCGACCGAGACCTAGACTTTCTAAATTAGTACCTAGAACATGCAGCTCGCACGTGCATCATTTGCTGACGTCCCATTTTATATTGTAGGTCTTCGGTACCTTAACGCATTTTCTTAGAGAGAAATTATTTTCAAGAAACGCTTTCTTATTCTATAAACGTTATAGATTTAACGCCGTATCGAATATAGAGCAAATATAAGGTTGATGGTATTCCAAGGTAAAGCGTGATTTTTGATTAAGTACTATCGCGGAAATCTGCGGCATTCCACCTAAAAAAAAATTGTCTCAGTCCTTAATATGTGATGAACTCTATCGTTTTCAACGTGATAATAAAAAAAAAATAATAAGCTTTTTCAGTCAGTCTCCCCGTTAGTACATAAACAAAGAAAACAGTGGTAGAGGCCGCTTTAACATCTTTGCACGAATTGGCCCGGCTCGCCCGGTGAAATACCACGTCCACACAGAAGAAAGGCGTGAAGTGGACGCAATTCCGCGTTTCGTCTGATGAGTGTGCGTCCCGGAGGCCTAATTTAGTCCTCTTTCCCTTCCCATCCTTTTTCTTATAAGGAAAGGATGGGAAGTGGAAGTGGACTTTCCGGATGAGAGGATGGGGAAATATTTTCTTTCTGTGTATCCTCTCCTCCGTCGATTTAAGGTAGGCAACGCATATGCAAATTCGTATGCCTGTGGGCAACGGTCACTTCGCTATTTCAGCGATTTCAGGTGGCCGCTCGCTTGTTTGCCACCTTTTGATATAAAAAAAGAAAACTTTGTCATTTGTTTAACTGGTGTCATTTAAACGTTAACTTAAACAGTTTTTATATAAACGTGTTTCGGAAGTGGGTTACAAATACAATTTTTATTGACTTACAATTTACATAAGCCGCACGTAACACTGCGCTGTAGACAACGAAAATATAACTAACCTACTTTAATATTTAACCTCCTTTCTATAAACTTTTTAATACGCCAATACTATATCAATACAAAATATGATACATTACTTTATTTGTTGGTTACTGCGTTTTTGTATATAAAACAATTCAAGTTTAGTAATTATTTTTTACCCACGCAATAGCATAAGTACACCTTAGTTTTGTAAGCGATGTGAACGTTGTGCTTCTGGTTTCCAATAACAGGATTGCTACAAAGTATGACAATCGGAGAGGAAGTGTTCGTCGCTACGCATGTTGGTATGTTTGCCCAGTGGAGCACAACCAGTCGGATGTTAGCTTCGATTTCCGGCAATTATTAGCATTGACAACGCACAAGAAAGTTATTTATTACTATGTCTGGCTCCTCGTTATATAAAAGTAGGGCAAAATTTCGCTTCGAATTAATATCCAAATTCTTAGGAAGCAAAAAAATTATTAAATGATGTGAATAAAGAAAAAGATTCAAACCAATATATTAATTGCTACAATTATGAAGCTATAATATTCAATTTAAAGTTTTTATTAGATCATATTTTAAACGAACTATTGATTCGACTGTTACTTTCTTTTATCATTATCCATTTCTATGTTGAATTCACACGTGTTGACGCATCACGCGAGATCACATCACAAGTAGAGTGAGTGATGCTGGAGAAAGTGAGGTCGGCGCTCGTCGCCGCTGGCGTTGCGCAACCGCGGCCTCGAACCCCGCACTCTGCCGCATATGGGTCAATGGAAGTAGGACAATTGCACGCCAATTGCTAAATTGACCCTACGCATAGTCTGATAGGGTACGCGAGAAACAAACTCAAATATGGTTCAAAAATTCATTCCTCTTTCTTAGCTCTATAGCCCTTTGTGTACATTGGCAAAAATTCTTTGATTGATAAGCAATAGTATGCTAACTTTGTTGTATTTGTTTTGTTCCAGTGATGAAGAGGACACGAGCAGGTTGCTGCGGCAGCTGACGCGCATCAACCGGCCCCTAGACGTCACCTTCCCGCAGATGATCAAACTCATGAGCCAATGCCAGCAGGTAACGACCAAGAAACACGCGTGAACATTTAGATGACACTCGGACGACCCTCTCACCACATATAACTACAAATACACGTTTGTCTGTTTCGGTTGTACTTAATATCGTTTAACTTACCGGAACCACAAATAAAATTAAATATCTGATTAGCGAAGTGATGCTTCTCTTGTTAAAAACAAATAAACATCACGATGATCAACAACTTTCAGAAACAAAAGACTATCCGCTAACATTATCCTAGGAGTACTTAAAATTCTGTGAAGCTTCGGAAACAAAAAGCGGCCTCAAACTGAGTGGCCCTGTGTGTTGCGACGAGATCACAGCGATGGCTAAGTTTAATTCATCAGCATGACATAAGTAATGCATCTTTTTTTTGTAAAAACAAAAAAACAAAAAGCCATGCAAAAGTACAAGCCATGCCATAATAAAATATAAAAATAGGCTTATTAAAAAATTTAAAGCATCCACTTTTTCTAATTTGAAGAAGTATTACAATGGATTGCAACGACCTTCCATCCGATTTTATCTGACATTATAAGACAAGTCGAATCAACATTCGAAATAGAGAAATTCAAAGAAAGTAAACAAGACATGGACAGAATACAATGGCGGGAAACAGTCAATTACATGTACAATAGTGTTTTGCGTACATTGCCTACATGGCGCGCTACACTACCCGGAAACTGCATTGTTTTCTATTCACTTCTCCTGTAAACTCTTCAATGTACATACTTCATTATAATTGTAACATTATACAAAAAAAGTACTGACATATATTGGCGCCATCTATCGGAAAACATTCAATTGCTCTTAAATAAAAAAGTTACTTGATATACAGAAAGGTTTAATTCTGATCATCACTTATATAAGCAGAGGTTTTGTCGTCAGTTTTATCTCAAAAGCTACGCGTATTAAATTGACTTTTCTTTCATAACACACAGCTTATGAAATTTTCAACAATGTGAGTGTTCATTGTATTAGCGTAAATTTTATAGATTTTACAAATGTAAAATAATAATGCAAGTACACGAAAATTAATTTAAACCATAAGAAATATATTTTTCTTCGTAAAATTGCATAATTTGCAACGTATTATGGATTGCATATGTCTAATGCAAAATAGAAGTAAAAAATGTTGATGGTCACAAAGTGCGCTAACGGTCATTATCCGAGATGTGCCTTCACAATTCACAAACAAGCCATTACCATAATGATATGTTTCGGGGTTCTCTGTCCGTTAAATAAAACCTTCAAAAACACAAATTGTAAGTAATTTTTAGATTAAAAATTACTTGAGAATCGACACTCTACATCTGTTTTTCCCGTGGAGAAATACAGGTGCCTTGCCATGATAGTCAAACTAGAAATAAAAAGTTTCACGTCAGTAGTTTATTACGGCTAACGGACTACGGAAAAATCTTACTAAGAGTAAAATAACCAAAGAAATTAAAGAAGTATAGTCATCGTTGATGAGTGTAAGACATGACCATATACGGAGATTGCTAAATTAAATAATTTTTATACAGAATCCTTTAATATATTTTTTGTATTTTTTCTGAAACTAATTTGTTTTCGCGTACAAAATAACCAGCTGTCACATACGACCTTGACACGAATCACCTATATTTCCCGCCATTTTCGAACCATCGATAATAATGCTTCCTTCGCATATTGTTCATAATGTGGCATTACGCAATTTGTTTTCTAATATTTTTTTTATATACACCATGATTCTAAGATGGAAATTAATTAAGGTAAACTCAGTCTAATTATTAATCTTTTAGATATTTCGTGGTTTATTCAATCATAGTAATTTAGTTAATGTATCCTTATATTATATGTTTTGTGTGTCAGGTGGAGGGCGTGGAGGCGTGGGACAGTGGGCGCGCGGACAGCGGGGCATGGCGCGAGCGCGGAGCGGCGGCGCGGCTGCGGGCGGGCGGCGCACACGCCGGCCTGCTCGGCGGCAGTCCGCTCTCGTTGCTGCAGGGCATCATTCCCGGTACTACTTTGCTGATGTCGTTATTGTTGTTTGGAATTAACTCACTATATCTACATTCAGTTTATTGTATATATGACATTTGCAGGTACAAAGTGGTGCGGCACGGGCGACATTGCGACGGACTACCACGACCTGGGGGCAGACCGCGCGCTGGATCGCTGCTGCCGCACGCACGACCTCTGCCCCACCAAGGTGCGCGCTTTCTCGCGGCGCTACAACCTCACCAACAACTCGCTCTACAGCAAGTCGCACTGCACCTGCGACGACATGCTCTTCGACTGCCTCAAGCACACGAACACTTCCGCTGCACACCTCATGGGCCACATCTACTTCAACCTAGTGCAGGTGCCTTGTCTCGAAGACAAGCCGACGGGGAGACAGTTTAGAGAAGCAAAGCAAGGGTTCTAGTGACATCTAGCGGCGAGAAGTGTAACGAATTACAGCGCCATCGGAAGTGAACTTTTGAATTTCGCACAGTTTTGTTTTTTGTTATGCTGTAATATTGCATTTAAAGTGTGCGCTAAATGTGTAAATATTTAGATAGTAATATATATTCTTATAATTAATTAGATTTTAAACCTGTGATATGTCTGTGCCTTGAAATGTTCTGTATAATATTTGTAAGATGGCGCTGTTGACGACAATGAACGTAGTCAAATAAATATTTAAGAACTTATTTTTCCTATTCCATTTTTTTGGCTGGTACTAATTGAGTTTTTGAATACTATAACCTAACCTTAATTTATAAAAACCAAAAAACCCGACTGACACAGGCTGTTATGAATGAAATAGCGCTCTCTGTTGGCTAAATTCTAAAACAAAGATTTTAAAATGATTAATTTACACTAAATAAACTGTAAAGATGTGAATAGACTACGATAGAAATTGCGATATTTATATCATTACTAATTGCAATTGGTGAATCATTTAAGTTAAATGTAAAACTTGCTAATTTTAGCGAGTGAGATTCAAACTCGTTTTCCACTAATTTATAATTTTCAGTCGGGATTTAAAAAAATAATTGTTTTGGAGATAAATCATTTTAATTTACTTCATTAGATGGAATAAAATGTGAGTAATGAGAAATTGTAAAGCAGTGAATGTAAATTAATTATACCAAATAAATATATTTAGTATGAATTTGAGGTTTTTAATTACAATATATAACATTTTAACAGATGATGAAAATCTAGATGCCAAAACGATGCATCTGTTGCACAAATTGGTCGGGTCACCCAGTGCAATACTACACAGAAGGCAGGCATAAAATTAAAGCAATTCCATGTTTCGTCTGACGAATGTGCGTGCCGGTGGCTTATTTTTAGCCTCTTCCCTTCCTTTTCTTATAAGGAACTAACTGTCGCCCGGGACCCAGTCTGCGCGGAATTACAAAGAAACTTAATATATAGCCTACGTGTTCTTCTACGAAAATACTACGAATAATATAAGAATAATAAAAGAATACGAACAATATCGTTGTTTAAAAGCATATTTTCTGACAAAACCTGAACTGACCGCGATAATAGCGCCACCAACCGCAGTCCCAAATAAGTTTGTGGATCAATGTTTATACTCTGTAATTTTTTTATTGTCATTCATTTCCTGCATTCTTCCTGACTAACGTCAACGTCAACTGTCAAACAATTCTCAAGAACAGTAATTTTTCTAATTTTACGCTTAATTTCAACATGAGTCAGTGTCTTGGACCTTAAAACAATGGTAAAAAATCGAAAAATCAAGTCTTGCTAGCCATAAACTCACTTCAGGTGAAATGAATGACCAATCTAAGATGTCCGGCGAAACGACAGTTGCAGGTGTGTTTTTGTGATTTTCATTTAGTTATTTGGTCTCAGTGCTAACATAACGGACCGAAAATTGGACAAGCAGAAAGAAGGAAATGTCTATCAAGTCTTTACATATTTATAGTGGCATTGCACTCTACGCTATGCTTCCCTCGTTTGAACTGCTTTCATGCTTTTTTTTTGCACCTGCACCTATTTGGTGGTCCGTGGTGTGCATTTACCTGCCGTTCAAGCGGCTGAGTAGTGTTTCTGTTTCAAGTTGAGGACGGAGGAGGCGGACCCCCCTCCCCGGACACGCTGAGGCGCGATCTCGAAGAAGAATTTAACATCCAGAGAGCAAAAATGAAAGAACTTTTTTTACAGAAAGAAGGTTTGTAGCTTTAGTTTGTCGATGCAACATAGGGGTAATGGTTTGTCTAGTGCTACGTTGGAAGTATGTCTTTGTCATTCATAAGAGAAGTTCTTATAAAATCACAAATATGTCTGCATGCTTATGGGTATTGTTAAAATCCCATTAGTTTGAAATTTTCAAGAGCTCATTGTTTAAGTATTTATTATAGAATTAACTATTCAAAATTAAGTGCAAACACTTGAACTCATAGCAATAATAATTTCACATTAGCCTTATATTTTTACCTAGAGTAAACTCCATAGACCTCGGTACATGTTTATATGCACTGTGTGCTATTTTGTCTGGCTTTCACTTATGTAATGATTCAATGTGCTTATGTGTTGCTTAATCTTTAACACAAGATGTTATTTTTAACTGTTTGTTAATGTTTAATATAGTTTCACACACTGATAGTTGCATCTTTATCAACAGTACTCTAATACAGTTGATCCTGAATAGTTGATAGTCAAAGAGATCACAGTATTTTTCTCCTCTGACTTTCTAACTTATGGAGTTTGTCTGTTGGGACTGGCTTTCACATATAGATGTTCAACTGTATTAGCGTTTCATACAAACAACCAAATTACAATTATTTTGGATTAATATAACAATATTATTTATATGGAAAAAGTTTTATATTTTTAAATGGATTGCATTAGATTACTTGTACATGCAACATAAGTTGTTGTTACTGTACAGAGGACATGCGTAAGATGGTGATAGAGCGCGAGCAGCTGCAGTCGGAGGTGCTGAGCCTGCGCGCCGCGCTGCAGCAGCTGCAGACACTCAGCCACAACCAGAAGTCGGAGATACAGAGTTTGCAGCTACTTGTCAGCGGTTAGATAGCCCTTTAATTTTTTTTACATGTAAAATTGACCAAGATGGACCGTACCGTAGACCTAAACATTATTCAAATAATAAATAGTTTTTTTTTGTTGTTTACATTGTGATGTTCAAAATGTGTGTATGACAAATAAAGTAGTGTAGTTATCAATATATTTATATACTTGCAGAGACGGTTGAGGCGTCGTCCTCAGGCACGGAGGAAGTGCGGCGACTGCGCGCGCGCACGCTTGACCTCGAGCACCAGCTGCGACAACAGCAGCAAGCGGTGAGACAAACAAACACCTAGCATATTATAGTACAGACAAGTTGACTCATTAAGTGGCCTCCTTATAATACATAAAGAATATATGCGTACCACCAAAGTAAATATTACTTTACCGATCTTGTTAAGTAATTATGTAGATTGCACTAACATGATAAGCCACCACTTAGCAGTGTTAATTTCAATTTTTACTTCTGCTATGAAATAAGTATACAAAATTGAATCCTATTTACTTGTATTAAAGCACATTATCTATTGTAGAATAACTCGTTACATTTTTAAAACACTCGTATCGTAAAGTGGCGGAACTTAGTGATAGCATGCAGAGTGTTTTGTATTTAGCATGTTATGTATATGAGATGCAGTACATAACAGTTTTCACTGTTAAATATGTTAAACATATTAAAGATACCTAGAAACTGACCTTTGACATTGACTATTATAAATCATCATCAGCTCACTATACGTCCCCATTGAGGGGCTCGGAGCCTACCCTAAGTTAAGGGTGACTAGGCCATAGTCCACCACGCTGGCGAAGTGCGCGTTGGTTGACTTCACACATTTGAATTTCTACTCAGATATGTGCAGGTTGCATCACGATGTTTTCCTTTACCGTAAGAACGTCGGATAAATGTACATATGTAAATCGAAAATCGAAAAACACATTGGTACATGGCGGGATGCGAACCCAGGACCTGCAGATTGCAAGTCAAGTGCTGAAACCACTGAGCCACCGTCGCTCTATTAATTATTATAAATATATAATTTTGTTCTTATGCTTTATTATAATTAGTAAGTTTTAACTTGCGAAAGAGCTTGTTAAAAGTTTTTCTAATATGTTATCACTAACTACGTATAACGCATCAGTTAATTTTAGTCTGTATAACAATGTTGTAGGATTAGGTTGTGTTGATAATCTTTTATATTAAATAATTTATAAATTCATATATATTCAATTTAAGAAAATATATGCATATAGAAATGTATTATTACATCTAATGATGTGCACTACGCAGTGTGGTTTATAAATTATGTTTTATTTATTTTTGAATATTAATTTTACATAACCTTTGATATGATAAACAAGGAAACATTATTTTCTTTGTGATTTTCCACTATATTCAATGTTCTTATAGTTTTAACAAGTACTTGTCAAGTTCTAATGCTGTTTAATGTATCTATTTTATAAGTAGAATCAATAATTCCATCATATTCTATTCAATCCTCTAACCATATAACAGTTTAAATATTGTTATTTATACATCGCTTTTGAAAATAAATAAAATGTTAGTATGATTGAAGCATATGCATAAAGGAGAGTAGGTACTACAGTTAAGAATGTCAAGAAGGTCAGTGTTGAGTACTGTGGTGTGGCAGGAGCTGTCTCTGGCGCCCGCCACCTTCGTGCGCTCGCTGGCGCGCAAGCTCGGCGCTGACACCGACACTGAACACCCGCAGAGAAAGGTACACTCATACCCTCATTGTGTTCTATGTTGGTGGCATTGAATGTGTTCATTGTAAGATGGTCATTTCTTTAGCAAAACATAGAAGATAACGAGCTGCTGAACTCCATCATCCAGCCGCTGGAGCTGGAGATATCCGCGCTCAAGAACAAGCTCAGAGAGACTGATGCACAGCTGCAGGAAGCTTTGGTAGGCATTCTTATATACAACACATGTTTATAATTTTTTTCTATTTAATTTGTACTTGGTTAAACTTGTAAACATTTCTTGTAACTATATAGAAAGCCAAGGCAGCGCCGGCGAGTGCCGCGTCCTCCACCGGCTCCGGCGGCGACGCCAAGCAGGACACAGGCGAGCAGAAAAATATTAAAAGTTTATAATTGCCATATAGTTTTGTAGGTTTAATAATGTATTGTTTATGTACAGAAACGTTGCGGCGCTGCGACATGTGCGCCAACTACGAGCGCCAGCTGGTGAGCGAGCAGGGCCGCGCTGACGCCGCGCGGGACAAGGCCAACCAGCTCGAGCAGGCGCTCAAGCTTGTAGGTGTCGCTCCCGTCTCGTCTCATCGCCTGCTCTGTCTCTGTTGTATTGTAGAGCGTTGTGTTGCGACGTGTACGCAGGCGACGGAGGAGCTGGAGGGCGTGCGGTCGCTGCACGAGGAGACGCTGGTGGCGGCGGCGGGGTGGCGCGCGGAGGGCGGGGCGCGGCTGGGGGCGCTGGCGGAGCGCTTGGCCGCCGCCACCGCCGCGCTGGAGGAGCGCCAGGCCGCCGCCGCCGCCGCCGAGCAGCGCGCCCTGCACACCGTCACCACCCTCACCGTCGACAGGGAGACGCTGCAGAGGAAACTTGACGCGTTAGTGTCGCATCTCACCCTCACCATACTGTTGAGAACGACTTTCCTAAACGGATATTTATTGTAATGCTATTTACAGATTAGAACGAGACAACGCCATGCTGGTGGGCCAGTATACCAAGAAGGCGGAAGAAATGCAGAACGAAATAATAGATCTACCCGATAACGTCGAGGTAAGTGTCGACTGACATTGAGCATGGCGATGTGGAAGTGCAGCGGTGACCCGGTGCGATATGTGCGTGTGCGGTGCAGGAGCTGCAGGAGCAGCAGCTGCGGTTGCGCGAGCAGCTGATCGTGTGCGAGGTGGGGCGCGAGGAGGCGGTGGCGGCGGAGCGCGACCTGCGCGCGCAGCTGCTGCACCACGGCGCGCTCTTCCACCGCCAGGAGGAGGCGCTCGCAGCCACCAGGGAGCAGCTCAAGGCCGCCAAGTGAGACATATTACAATCCGTCGTAGTCGATGTGTCGCAAAGGAATATATTTGTTAACACTTCGCTTTGTATGTGCGGCCAGGGAGGAGCTCGACCGGCTGCAGACGGAGCGCGAGCAGATGCAGCAGCTGGCGGACAAGCTGCGCCACTCCAACGACATGATCGAGCAGCTGCTGGAGGACAAGGTGAGCCGCCTCCGCGACTCCACAGCCGCGCTCGCCTGCGAGCTAGCGGCTGCGGTGCGGCGCTAACTCGTGCGTTTCGTTACAGAAGCGGCTGCAGAACGAGGCGTGCGAGGTGCGGGGTCGGGTGCACGCGCTGCAGCTGGAGCTGGACAACAGCGAGAAGGTGCAGCAGGACTTCGTGCGGCTGTCGCAGTCGCTGCAGGTGCAGCTGGAGCGCATCCGCGAGGCCGACACCGAGGTGCGGTGGCAGCACGACGAGGACGTCAGCGAGTGCCCCGCCTGCCACACCGCCCTGCCCAACAACAAGAAGAAGGTACGTGTGTATGTGACACAGCACGTGCTGAGGATGCAGTACTGCATGTGTGTATGTATGTGTATGTATGTGGTGCAGGTGCACTGCCGGCACTGCGGGCGCATCTTCTGCGGCGCGTGTGTGTCGCACTGTGTGGCGAGCGGGCCGCGCGGCGCCCCCGCACGCGTCTGCGGAGTCTGCCGCACGCTGCTGCAGCCGCACGCCGCGCCATACTTCAGCACCGACCCGCCGCAGTGAACCTCCTCACCCCTCACTACACTACTGGTCATGAATGGATTGTATCGTGTGCGCCGAGTCCCTCCGTCTTCCAGAAGACCGCAACCGCGACTTGAGTGCGACGGAAGATACTTTTCGTATTGCCAACGTCAGTCGACCGTAACAGCGTAATTCATACATGACCGTTAAAAAGTTTTCTCTTCAAATTGTAGTCAATCTGTCAAAATAACCAAGCTATCATTATTCGTTCGCTATATTTCTACAAGCTCTTACAATTGTTACAACTACGTGTGTTAACATGCAAACTTTGTGTGTAAAAATAGTTAAAATTAATATTATAAAATTAAGTTATTAAGTGCTATAATTATTGTTATTTAATTATTCTAGTAAAATTGTTTTTTTTTTTAATGGAGAGTCTACAAACGACTGAACAACTAAATGCGAGCTGTTTGTTACGATATAATTGTCGCCGTGGGTTTTCACTGCAAAAACACTGGTAACATCTTTGTGTTTCCAAAGGGAAAGATTCAATATATTTTTATACAAGTTTTGTCAGTGGAAACTTATTACATCTGCCGGCTGACATATGCAAATAAATTGTTAGACTCTCAATTGTTGGGGTCCGTACATCTGGACCTTTGTAAATATGAACAGTTTAAATAATTATTTATATTAAATATAGATAGAATGTTCACATTGTATGTATATATAATACAAGGACGACGTTCTGTGATCCCACTGTACTGACGCTCCGGGATACCTCAAATTATAACAGGATGAATATATTTTTTGCACTGTTTCTTGTTTAACATCTTGTAGCACATTTATATTTATGTCTTAATTATTTCCATATTGTGAGTAAAGTCCTTGTTTCACATTGATGATGTCACAGAACAGAGTCCATGAGTTGGAGGCGAGCGGTGATGTGATAGCTAGCTGCTAGCAGATGGCGCTCAGACCATTACATTATTGTAATATAAATATATTTTATTGTAAATAATAAAGAGCTACTTATTGTAAAGTATGGTTTATTTCTTACTAATAATATATGTTGAATCTTTGGATGGATGGATGTTTTGTAGAAGGTATCTCCAGAACGGGTGCATGGATCTCGCTGAACACATAGCCTGGAAAAACAAATCTTAACAAAAATGACTTCTAATTAAGTTAGACGGAGTCACGGGCGACAGCTCGTACATTTATAAAAGAGAACTTTCTATTTGTCACAATAACAGGGCAGAGTATTTAAATGAGAAATGAAACTCACATAACTTATAATACAATTTATTACAATAAACATTTGTTAATAGCACAAATAAATAATCCTATCTACAGTTGCCACATACATTACTCTGAAAGTACATACATCTCACAAATCCATACAAAATCTACAAACTAACAGAGTCCCAGTGTAACTATTAAACAATTATAAATAGAATTAAATTGAAGATAAAGTGTGTTGCGCCGGGTGAGTGGTCACCACTTGTTTGTGATATAAGAAATTATCATATATATTCAAAATGTTTCCATCTGAGCAACTTCCTACATTAAACATATAGAAAAGAATATATATAATTACATTATATTTTAGTTTAATTACATCAAACATATACCCGTTTTCATTCAATTTGGCCGCTCCAATATAATTCAATCCTAATTAATACTCAAATAACTCAACCAACAATATTTAAACACATGTTTAATAAAAAAAAACAAATCACGTCAATTTATATATGTTGGAATCCAAAAAAATACAGTGAAGACGATATTTAAGCCTCTTTGATTCATTTAGTAATAAAATAAAAAATCCTCGTAAATGATTAACTACGAACTAATATTTAAGCACAACACAAAATGCAATTGTAAGTAATACGTATTTATCAACCTTATTAAAGACCATGATGGCCAACATTCAGCAGACACTTTCTATGGCACGATCTAAAACCATCCTATTAGACCTAAAGTGCGAGCTTGTACTCAAATAACAATTTTAAAAAAAAATTATAAAAATAAGAAACAAAAGAAAACTTATGGTCAGGATTTTCAGAACAGTATAGATTTTTTTACAAAAACTTCGCTCAAAGCAGTTGTTTCGCTTTATCTAACCGTGAGTTTCCACTGCACGCAAACATCATTTTTGGACATGTAAGTATGTAGTTCTATTAGCAGAAAATATGAAAGATTTTAACCTTTCTCTTAGATATGTTGTGATATTTGCTACAAATGTGCTTCAAAAACTAGGGGAGATTTCAAAATCGTGACAGCAGTTAACAAAATATTACTTTATCTTTCTCTAATATAAAAATGCAATATACAGCTTTCATTGACAGTGAAATTCATTGTGTCTGAAAATATTGCTAATAGGTCAAACTACATATTTTTACATACATATTTGGAGGAATTAATTTTCTTTAAAGATCAAGTCGGCTCTAAGATATTGTGTAACCTATTAACTTTAAAATATTATTTTACATAAAAAGATAATTATATTATTTTGTATCTACTACATTAAAAACAGTGTACGATACTTAGATATATAGTAATTTTTAATATGTACACAGCCAAATGTTTGATTTACTTTAAATAAGAATATAATTTACTAAGTCGAGAAATTCTTAAGAGGTCAATACAGTACAAATTTCACAAGAAAAGCTTACAGTGGACATCCACTGCACAAATCTGTAGAAAAAAACTGGGATCTCATGAACACATATTTAAATGCAAAGATAAAAAAGACTATGTAAATGCAACATAACTCGAGCATTAAACAAAACAGATCAGGTACTAATTTCAAGTGTAGTTTCCATAGAAAAAAAATGTTTCTTGAGTTAATTGAAAGCAAAAGAACTATAAAAAGCACAACATGATACATGTCTCTCTCTCTCTCAGTCTTCGCACAGAATATATCACAACCACAAATTGTTCAGAAATACTTCATCAATCACCAACTTTACATACATTCACAACAACAATATAAAGTCGAGAGAAACATCAATTTGAAAGTTTTAAACTATCGTATAGTATTTCAAAAATTCGAAAAAATGTCAAACCTCTATGTGTAGTCAGCAATGTCTTCTTGTTCACTAAAACATATTTTACGATGGATTTCAATCACAATGCTTTTATGCAGGAAGTTAAACATCCTTTGAATTTAGTAGGATTCCTTAAGATTTCAAACTATCACCTTATTGCGGAGCAGAAGTAGCAACATTTCATTGTTCAATAGACTTACAAATAGTTATTTTAATATTAAAGTTGAAGAAATTCACATTATTAAAACGATTGATAATTTTTATATTGTAAAGTCAGCAAAAGTCATGTAGTGTCTTCTCGCTGTATTCTTCATTTATCTCTGACACCCTGGTATTCCAACTCTTTAATCTATATTTAGGTCTTCTTGTGGTGAATGTGTCGAACACATAGCACTAGCGCGTGTTACCGGGGCGGGGGAGGAGGCGGAGCCTAAAAGTGTTGTGGGCGGGGCTCGTTGCGCGCACGCTCGTAGAACAGCATGTAGGCGGAGCAGCGCAGCACCTCCTGCAGCGCCACCTCGTGCACCAAAGTATCCGATGTGTACCACCATCTGGAAAGTCAACAAATATTAATCGCACGCTCTGATATTGAAGGAAATAGGCAATCATATTATTAAGGAGGAAATACAAGAGAGTATAGTGTGTACCTCTTGCTCTCGAAGCCATTTCCGCGACGGTACGTGGCGAAATGTCCCGAGCGCGGACCGCCCACGTGCACCACGACTGCCGCCAGCCGGTACGCCGCGCGCTCCGCCCCTTCCGCCGCCCCGCCCTCTGCGCCGCCACCTGCCCCGCCCAGCAGCGCCGCCAGCTCGCTCTGCACATTTATCTATAGTCACACTCCATTTATACATAAGAGCAAGTGTCAGGTTCATCGTGCGAGCCAGGTGCTGACCTGCGGCTGCTGGCGCGCGGCGTAGGGCGCCATGTTGAGGGTCTCGGGGAAGGCGACGAACTCGCCGCGCTTGCTGAGCCCGCCGCCCGACCACTCGACGCGCGCCACGTGCAGGCACAGGCAACACGGCAACTGCACATACAAACATTTATGTAATCATTATATTGAATTCCAAACACGTCATTAGTTGTGAATGTTATACAAATACCTTGCCGAAGCTGACGGTGCGTATGTGTTTGGTCTGCATGCCGCCGTCCTCCGGCGCGCATTTGTTGCAGCGCACGCCCTTCACCATCTCGGGCGCGGTAAAGGCTCGCAGCAGACCTACAGGTAACATGAAATATTTGATATCTCTGCTGTTTTCACTGTAACATATGTGCTGTCATGACATGCAACATACCGGGCAGGCTGAAGGCGCCGGTGCGGCCGGTGCTCGCGTTGGCCATCGACAGCGAGATGCTGTCAAACTTGTCGTACCGCACCGGGCTCTGTACAATAATATCACAACGTAACGCTGGTGATTGCATGACATTATCGTAGAATACTATATCTATAGCAGGATTTCTGCTTTTATTTCAACTGAAGATTAATTCTGAGACCTTTGTTGAGCAGACTGTGCACTGCAGGCGAGAAGCCAGCGTGCCGCGTGTGGGCGGTGCTGGGGCGGGACGTGCCGGTGCCGCCGCCCAGCGACGCGATGCCGTACCAAGTTGACACAATGAGCGCGACACACCCCGGGACAGTTTTGCGGGTTCTGGTGTAGGCTCTGTCAAAAAACATTTACATGTTTATACATAAGGTGAGAATCGTTGTAAGAACTCCGCCTTGCACTATGAGTGTAGGACCTGGGTCTGCAAGATCAGGTTCATCAGGTGGCGCAGCAGAAGCAGGGCGCAGTGACAGCGGCGCTGCAGGTGGGGAGGCCGGCGACGCCAGCGCAGACCAAGCCCGCCCACCTGCACCTAGCCCTAGAGCATCTGAGAGACAACCTGGCTGCAAGTACATATTTATTATATTATATAGCTCTTTGCAATTTTTATGTTAAGTATCGTTAGACAGCTATAAAAGGAATTATTACGCCACCTTCCTTGCCATAGCTGTAGTTTCTTCCTCAATACATGACAAGAGAACATGCAGTAATTCATGAGCATCCTGTTGGTCCGCAGGGATCACCCACCCGGCCGCACGCAACGACTGCAGCACGCCCAGCGGGCACACCGGCGTGCCTCGCGCTGATTCATGTGTACCATTCACCACTAGGAAATAGTGTCAATAGTTCATATTACAAATGCATTAAGCTCACAATATTCAATTCTGTAAGCACTTAGATAAAGTTTATATTATTGATATAATAATTTGAATTATCATTTTCCAAAACAAACCTTCAATAACTGTATAAAGCGTTGTTATCATACTGTTGTGTGCATCGGCTTTCGCGTACTTTCTAAGCCATTCTATGAATATAGGGCATGCCGCTAGTGCTTGTAAGAGCGTATTAAGAAAACATGTTCGGCCAAGGTTTTGAAGTCCTGCTATTTGCCCGCGTCGTTTCCTTACGCGTGGTGCACCTCCAGGACCCCACAGAACGAAAGCTCCGACTACAACTGCCGCTGTTAGACCTGCGGCCACTAGAATTCTGTCACCGCTCTCCATTTGTGTACGCGCAACCAAATCAAAAATTCACTTATAATAATGTAACATAGCAGTTATTATGTTTATTTTCTTAAAACCATTACGAATATTTACAACAAATCCTCACACTTGCTTTTCTGCACTTTTGTGTAATCAAAAATTTGACGTTCATAATCAAGTGAAGTGTCAGTTTGACAATTTACAACGAAAAAAAAATCTTACGTTTTAAAATGTTTAACCTCGCGTAAACTATCGAAAAGCGTATCAAATTCCAAAAAATAATACTTACAATGTAAATATGATTTGATAGCATCTGTATCTGTCGTAAAAATATTGAATTAAATCTTTTTCAATTTAAATTCTGCGTAATTCAGAATTATCACTGTCACTGTCAAGTGTTATTGACAGTGACAACAACTGATAAACGACAAAAATGATAACAAAAGATTGACAGCAATAATAATACGCCGAACTTATAGGAATAAGGTGTACATACTTATGAGAAATAGTGGTTTTGTATTCGAGAATAAATATGTCTATTGATAAAAGTGCTATCTGTTAAACTGGTTCCGTCCAATTTCAATTTGATCTGAAACTTCGAAAGTCTTATAGGTTAACCGTAACATGGGATATGTTTATGTGTGATACAGTGTATTTGTAAATAGTGTAGAAGGCTCAAGAATATTAGTTTTGGACAATGATACCTTCCAATACAATATGTGTTTCGCAGGAAGGTCCTGCAAATGCATTAGCTTTAAACAAAGATTGTACACAAGTTGTTATAGCTGGACGAAATGGTAAAATTGTTGAAATATAATAACTTATCCTTGTATTTCATTAGTTTAAGTTTTTGTTCTTTCTCTATTTTTTCAGTGTTCAAAGTGTTTTCAATTGGAGAAGATGAGTTTTCAGAAGTGTGCAACCTGAGGGTGGGAAAAAACTTAAATTTGAATTTTTCTTCCATTGATGTAGCTTGGAGCACAATAGAAGGTATTGCCTTTAAGTCTTAAATTTATTAATTTTAAACATTGAGTTTTCTAATACTGTGGGATATAATTTCACCTCTAATTTAATTTAATAGGAGAAAGTTTAGTAGAATTTTTTTTTATATACAGAGAACACTCTGGCCACAGCGGCTACCAATGGGGCTGTAGTTGTTTGGAATCTCGGAAGATCAGGACGCTCCAAACAGGAACATGTCTTCTCTGACCACAAAAGAACTGTTAATAAGGTATATGCTTTTTTTGAAAGAAAATAATGCTTAAGTATAGGGAAAAATTATAAGTTATGTGTTATTTACGTATAATATGAATAAGAACTTGTTTTCTCTCTAGGTTAGTTTTCACTTGACAGAGCCATCACTTCTGATCTCCGGTTCTCAGGATGGCATGATGAAATGTTTTGATCTTCGTATGAAAGAGGTGGCTCGTACATTTATCAGGTCAGTTAACATTCTCATATTTAGACTGCTGTTTATTTAAAATCTAGATTTTTGTGACATTTAAAAATTTACATACAGTTGGCACATGCTTTTCAATACATCGACTATCTTATCAATCCATTTTTACACAAATCTTCTCGCACACAATCCATTAACATTTTCATTCTTTTTCTTTTATCTTTTTTCTTAATTTTAATTTTGTAACAATGATAGAGTTACAAGGTGTTTAATGTATTGTATAGCAACACAGAGTCAATACGGGATGTGCAGTTCAGCCCGCATCAGGCGCACACATTCGCAGCTGTATCAGAGAATGGCACGGTGCAGGTGTGGGACTCGCGACGCAGCGAGCGCTGCCTGCAGCAGTTCACCGCGCACTCTGGGCCCGTCTTCGCCTGCGACTGGCACCCCGACGTGCCCTGGCTCGCCACTGCCTCGCGCGACAAGACTATAAAGGTCACTATGCATTATATGAAAGTTCCCAAACTTTATATTACTTTTGATTTTGGTAGAATTTTTAATAGACGTTTACTTCAGACTATTTTGAATGGTGCTTCATCCAGTAAGCTTTATTATTAATGTTTATATATAGTTTAGCAATCAAAGTAGTGATGTAATTGTACGCGTGTGCTGTGTGTGTGTGCTGCACATGCAGGAACTAGGTCGCGGCGATAACAGACACGTGTCTGTGCTCAGCTTTGTGTCTGTCTGCGCCTTATCTCATCACTACCACTTGTTATGGCGATGTTTTGATCCTGTTTATATTAAACGTCGATGTTATAAATACTTTAATCAGTTCGATACACAATGATAGCAATTATTCACAATGTGGTAAGATGTTTAGTTGTTCGTTATATTTTTATAAAAAAATAGACAAAACAAAAATTTAACATATTCGAGAAAAATTCTTTATAACCTTTTTGCTTTGTTTGTCTTATTTTTTTGTAAGACAAATGAAGCTAGGTTGATATTAAAAGTGTCCTGTTCGCAATAAATCTTGAAAATTTTTCGAGAAGCAGAGACCATTTAGTATATGACAGAACTTGAAATATAAAAAAGCAAGTATTGTACATAATTAAGTAATTAGCCAAGCGACACTGACAATGTTTTACTTGTGCCAGCTTTAAATGACCGAGAGTTGTCTATTGTATAAATCGGTTTTACCGTTGTACACAGTACATAACGTCCAGATGATATAATTAGACGATAACCTGTTGGTTGTCGACTGATATCGTTATCCCCAGACGATGGAGCAGCGCATCGTTTCTATCTAACACTCTCAACAACTGACTTTATATCGTCCCAAATAACATCTTCAAAATTTCCTGATGTCATTTGAATGTGAGATGTTGATTATGTGTATGTATTACAGGTGTGGGACATGCACGGGAAGCCTAACTTGGAATACACCATATACACGATTGCATCTGTCGGTCACGTTAAATGGCGGCCACAAAAAAAGTAAGTCCAAATTGGTGATTAAAAAAAACTTCGCTGTTCGTATGCGTATTTCTTATGAAGTCTTAAGTAATTGTGAGAAGCTTAGTGTGTGAGTATTGTGTGTCGTGCGCGAGGTACCAGGTGGCGTCGTGCGCGCTGGTGCTGGACTGCGCAGTGCACGTGTGGGACGTGCGCCGCCCGCACGTGCCTCTCGCCACCTTCGCCGAGCACCGCGACGTCACCACCGCCATCGCCTGGCTCTCGCACGCCGCCTTCCTCTCCACCAGCAGGGTACGTACACCGTCTGATGGCGCACACTCGCAGTGTATTAGCGGCTATCTGTACGTCACCATCCTCAGGACTGCAGCCTGTACCGGCACCGCTTCCTGGAGGCGGCGCACCCGGTGCTGTGGGCCAACCCGCAGAGCGTGTGCGTGTCCGCGCGCGGCGAGGTGGTGCACGCCGTGCCCGAGTGCCCGCTGCCCGCGCTCGCCCCGCCCCACGC
>NW_013531514.1:180073-248026 GCF_000836235.2 Papilio xuthus | reverse complement strand
CGTTTCCCGGCGGCGCCGCGTCCGTGGTGGCGCGACACTGGCCCGTCGCCTCCGCAGCGCCGCACGCCGCGCACGCCGCGCCCGCTGACGCCCTGCTGCACTGCGCGCGCCGCTACCGCATGCGCGGCGAGCCCCCCCACCTGCTCGCCAAGCACAACGCCGCAGTCGCCAGGGAGGCGCAGCGACATTGTGTAAATATACACACCTATCGTAATGCAATTTTTTACTTATAAAAAAAGTTAATACATAGAAGTATGCGGTTACCAGGTGGAGCACGTGTGGGAGGTGGTGCGTGCGGTGTGCGGGGCGCGCGCCACTGCCCGCCGGGCGCCCGCACCGCCCCCGCCCCGCGCACCTCCGCCCCGCGACGACCCGCCCCCCGCCACGCCCGCCTACAGGTACTTTAACTGCTACGAGACGCGACCACAACACAGCTTGCCTCACCTAGGAGCTACGACGACTACAAATGAAATTGATCGTTCAACCGCAGCACAGTAGAAGAGGAACCGATGGGCGAGGTGGAGGAGGAGTGGGAGGAGAACCAGTTCCACAACAGCGGCGTGCTGGGCCTGCCCACGCAGAGCATCTACATCCCTCCCGCCAAGTACGCCAAGCAGATGCGCGACGACGGTGAATATCTGCTCCGTCTCGTACCCACCATGCTAGATTGTATCTCCAGTTGCATTATGCTTATGATTCTATCACCGACCATAATGTCAAATTGAGCATGGAGGATCACCTGATACTACTTTCTTTTTCACAATATTTGTGAGGTCGGCGACCACTTATAACTATCAGTGTTATAATGCGGCAGATGCGGGGTGCGGCTGGGTGTCAGCGGCCTCCGCGCATTACGTGGACATAGAGGCGCTGGACTGGACGCTGCCCGAGGAGGCGTTCCCGCTGCGCAGCGCCCCGCCCGCGCCGCTCGCCCTGCACGCCCTCCCGCACCACGCCCACCTGCCGCACCTCGCACACCTCCACCACCACTACGACGATATCGAACACGACGGTGAGTACACGTCAACATACATGTACCTCACGGGAGTTCATAATTGGAGTGTAACATAATGTATATTCGTAGGTGTGTTAGGGGGCGTGGGGTGCGGCAGCTCCTCCCCGGGCGGGTCCAGCTCGGGCGCGTCGGGCGGCTCGGGGTCGCACGACGCCGCGCACCGCACATACAGCCACCAGAACTCGATCAGTACGGTATGTGTCGGCACACAGTATCAGTTTACCTCGTAGTGCATACAGCATGTGTGAGTGTGTGCGTGCTGTGCAGACGGAGGAGGCGGAGGGTTGCGAGGGGTGCGAGGGCGGCGAGGCGGGCGCGCTGTCGGTGCGAGTGGGCGAGGAGCGCAGCGCGAGGCCGGACGTGGCGCCGCTGCTGGCGCAGGCGCTGCAGCTGCACGCGGCGCTGGGCGACGTGCAGACCGCCGCCGTCGTCTGCATCGTGCTGCACGAGCACAGGAGCGACCTCTTCTCCTACATCGAGGAGACGCTGCAGGAGCAGTGGCTGCTCGGCTACATCGACTTGCTGCACCGCCACAAGCTCTGGAACGTCGCCACTGAAGTACGTACGATACCCTTGTGATCACCTACATTGAAGTCAAAGGTTTTTTTATTTGTTAAATGCTGCTAGAGTCGAAAATTTTTTTTAGAAAAAATAAGTTGACTAGGATAGGGGTTAGGTTAGGTTGTAGTAAGCGGTGTGGATATCAGGTGGTGCGGTGCGCGTGGCTGAGCAGCGTGTGGTCGCTGTCGCAGCAGTCGAGCAGCGTGGCGGCGTGCTGCGGCCGGTGCGGGCGCCGCACGCGCACGCGCGCCCCCTGCGAGCGCTGCGCCCCGCGCCGCCCCGACCTCTGCGCCGTCTGCCACCAGGTATGCTGCACCGCCCTCCTGTCTCCTCCGCGTCGCTTCTGTCACTCATGTGTCTGTGCTGCGGCAGGTGGTGCGCGGCCTCTACGCGTGGTGCCAGGGCTGCTCGCACGGCGGACACCTGCAGCACATGCGCACCTGGATGCAGCAGCACCGCATCTGCCCCGCCGGCTGCGGACATTACTGCCAGCTCGCCTGACCACACCCTAGTGTAGCCTTCCCATCCTTGTTGCCGCATTCGAGAGTAGTAAATGACGCAGACGGCTTAAGAAACAAATCAACTAGTTGAGTGCGCCAGTAATTATTTCTAAACATTAAACTGTCAAGAGACAGCGAAACGAATCATCGTAACGGTTAATTTCTTGCAGTCAGGATGTAGTCGCCCCGTAGTGTTATTTGTATGTTTTATATAAAATGCAATATTAATATACTCAATGAATATGTTATTGTTATGTAAATATGCTTTGTTAATAATATATTAAGTTTTTTATAAATCGGACTGAAATTTTTTATAATTTTTATCAAAAGACAAAAATAAAAGTAAAACCACTATTTATATGTACATTTTATTTATTTATTTACATAATCTGTTTACAATATAGGAATAAACTTAAATACTTAATACTGCTTTTAACAATAATCGAAAAGTATAATACAATAATATATAGATTTATAAATAAACGGCAGTGGAATGTCTCTCATCCTGTACTTTACATAGTTTGCTTGCTGCTTCTGAAACCGGGACTGGAGTGAACTGAACGCTCAGTCCACAACTCTGCCAGTCATACTATCAAGATTAGCAAAACTGGCAGAGTTTTGTTACTCTTGATATTTCTAAAAGTGTTTTCAGTGATACACACTTACACTTCTTTATTTTCTTTGCGTTTGATTTGAAAATTAATTTTCAATAAGAATTGATAAATATAGTACATCACTTCTTAAAAAATAGTATAAAATGTGCCTTTATTATGAATGCATTTATTTTTTATGAATGCTTTTAACACTTAAATAAATAAAGGGTAATCATAACTGGCCCAATGCAAGAAGAAACCTAATATATTAATAACGAGTGGAGACCTCAACCTTGTCATCAATATAACAAAAAACCCTCGATCACCGAAAGGAAAAGTACACAAGTAGTTCGAGCAGTGCGCAGCATCGAGAAGTGTGCGCTAAGCACGGTGTGGGCAACACTGCATACTCTGAGCAGCGGTGGTTAGCGTGGGCAACACTGCGTAGTGTGGGCAACGCTGCTTAGAGTGGGCAACACTGCGCTGTGGTGTGCAGCGTGTCGTGCTACACGATGCGGCAGCAGGGCACGGAGCAGAGCTGCTTGCGCTTGTCGCCGGGTTCTTCGGCTGCGGACAGACCCTTCTTCTGCTGCGACATCGTGCGGATCAGCGTCAGGAACGCCTGCCAAAGTAGAAAATATAATTAAACCCGTTTCTAACCCTAAGTATGTGTTCATTGACCAGTCTACTTGTTAATAAGTGGCTTATAAAACTGACTTTAGTGATTATCGTTTAATTAAAAGTGTACTGAATGATAAACTATTAAATATTTTGATACTTAACAACAAATCATCAAATCACAGTACAACAGTTAAATGCATTGAAGATATACATATAAGGATATTAACAATTAATTTCAACTCACCTGAATCCACATTTCAATACTTATATTAAACATGGGTACTTAAATAATAGTGACTAATAAATGAGACGCTTAGTTCTGTAAATCTGTATATTTTGCTCGTTTCATTAGCACAATATTAGTGTGAACGCAGGCAGCGCTCTCGCATGCATCTCGCCGAGTACAATCAGAATAAATTAAACAAGAATTAGTTCTTATTTCCCTTTTAATTAATTCTGAACTACAACTGATACCTATTTGATTACATCTAGTACATTGAAAAAGGCTCCAGGCTTTGTCTGTCAGTTTGACAGTTGTGACAGCTGTCAAATGTGTACAGGTTATATACGAGATGTGACATACGGCGGTCATTTTTACTGGCTACTGTTATGCGATCGCATGCACAGCGTGCGACAATGTTCGTATTCAAAATATACACTTTATATATTACTTGACAATTATTTATTTAAATATTTAAAAATTATGAAATATCCCATCATAAAAGTTCACTGTGAGAAATGGAGTTTATATTAAACAATGACATGAACTATACAATATTTTTATGGATATTTCGTTGGTCGCGTACAATTCCTGTCTTATTTGAGATTATCAGACACAAAATGCGTACAAATTTACATATATCCTAGAAATAGCTAGCAATATCTAACATATAGGAATCATACATCGTTCCATATTATAAATAGTGAAGTACAATCATACTAAACATATTTTAAAACTATCTAAATAAATGAAAATAAGCGGTAAAATACGAGCCGTCTTGACATTTTAAACATGAAATATAATTAAATTTTAAATAAAAACGCGTATTATAACGAAGGCGATAGAATGTGAAAAATACTTAAAAATAAAAGATTATGTCGCCATTACTATTTGGACCGACTATTTCTAAATGATTTGAAAATTTATAAAATAATATTGATAACTAAAAATATTTTAAAAACGCCCTATTCATAGATATCATGATCCATTCAAACAAACTTTTTAACTCATACAGGAAAAAATAATACAATGATATATTTTTTTAAACGCGATAAAATTATTTTGCATTACAAGCCATTAAACAAATGGCGAGTGTACTGTTTCCTATTATTTCTATGAATAGGACTTTGTTTGGACTATGTCAGCTATCTGTAAGAATCATTATGAAAGAATCCCCAAAGATAAATCAGACGTAAAAGTATTTGCAAAGATGTTCGTATGCGAAAAATATCGCAATGTGTTGAGGGATGCGAGTGAGCGAGACAGCTGACATAGTGCACAGTCACAGCCCAGCAGCGGCAACATTTACACAGACATCAAGCACTCGCAGAACTCACTTACATAATGTAAGTCTTATCAAGCAGCTGTCCGGGACCAGACCTGCAGCCGGCACAAGCACTCGCACAATCAACATACATCTATTTTACCTCTCATTTTATAAATTTGATGGAATATGAAAAGTTATACATAGCATGCTTTAGCATTTCAAAACGTCCCATGAATTGCAATAAAATAAAACGTATCTTTTACAAAAAAATATGTTATGCTTATTATTGTAAATAACAAAGCAAACAGAATGAGCGGTGAGGCGACGTGCTGGCGACGTGCTGGCGGCTCGCGCGGCCCCGGACTGAGCCGCGGCTATTAGCTTGCCTTGTTGTATAGAAATATTTTGTTATTCACGTGCTTTCAATTAATAATAAGTTATCAATATATTTAAATATTTGAGTGAGCAATACAGGCATGCTTTAGCTTTGAATATGGAACTGTAATATAGCCGCTACTCGTATGACCGACTCCTGGCAATATTCACAAGAAAATATTTCTATAAACAGAGACACAATGCAATCCAAGACACATTTAGCGCTTACGAGCTAAGTAATAAATACAACGTTTTCCAACGTCCGGCCGAGCACACACACACGACATTGTGCGACACACAGCACTGTGCGACACACAGCACTGTGTGACACACAACACTGTGCGACACACAACAGTGTGTGCGCCCCACTGACGTGTTGTACGTACCTACACACTAACAAGTACTGAGACGGACACATGGTCAGCCGCTCATATTTCCATATTTTAAGAACAAAAGAAAATCTTCACAGAAAATAAAAAATCGCATTTGAATTTCATCGTTTCTTGTATAAGACGTACATACCTTTATCACAAAACTATGTCACCTATGCATTTCTTGTTCAGATCAAAAATATTTAGACGCTAAATATAATAACAAAATAACGCGCAAGCGTAATGTTTCATAACGTAACAAACACATTTACAGAATTCTGTTCGCAATGAGCTCGTTACATTCTGTCGAGTGGAGCGCGTACGTTACAAACAACTTCATTAGGAACAGTATTCAATAAAATACCAGCACCAAAACGGGCGAATGTCGTAGATACAGTTTATACAGGAGGCGCGGGAGTGTCCGGCGGCTGCGGGGGCGTGCCGGGGGGCGGGGCGGGGCGCGGCGACCTACAATATGGCGCATTTGATCTTTCTCCGCTTGACCTTGTCGCGCACGTTGCCGTTGGCGGCGCGGCTGTCGTCCGACTTGCGCGAGCGGATCTCCCGCATCAGGTCAAAGAACACCTGCGGCGAGACAAGACACGGCACCCGTCAGCACACACCGACACCACCACGCACGTACACGCACACGCAACACACACACACACACACTGCGCGAGAACCCAACACCCAACACCGAACACAGTTACACAACAAAATACAGTTACGGCTATATACAAATAGTAGTCAGCTATGTAACATTTCCTATACCTATTAAAGAAATTAACTTTCCTTCAGGTTCTCGTATCAAAATGAACGATACAGGAAGTGCATTGTGTCAATGTTAAAATTTTATTTATTACTCTTATACCGGAGTCAAAGTTACAGCACTGCACTTGCTTTTCTTGAAAATATTGTAACTTTGGCCCATCGTCATAAAACCAATTTGTTTTATTTCCGACTTTACGGGGCCGCGGTTGTAAATCACTAAACGTTATAAAATCCAACACAACACACTTAGTGATTTTGCACTATGATTTATTTCGATAAGATAGTAGTTTTAAAAACATAGCCTATGTAGTTTTCATTAGTTTTCTCATGCATGAAATTTAAAAAGCAAAAGAAATAAATGTAAGAACATAGTGCACGGTGTAGTGTAGGCAGCGGAAGCTGTGCGGCAAACAGGCTCGGTACAGCGCGCGACTACATTATACTACTAACCCCGACGAATTAAAACTATTGACGAGATGCGATTACTTAAAACTTTGTTTCATTCAGTTGCCGTCGTCTTTCATTGCCATAAACATAATAAAAACAACTCAGGATAATTATTTGCCGTAACCGTGAACAGTGCGCGATAGTACATTCACGATTCCTCTGACTCATACAGCGACGTATTTTCAGCACGTGTGACCATTTTATGAACGTTTATTTAATAAAACATTGGAATAACATAGACGTAAGAATGTAACAGCGACTTTCACTGTCTAACAGGGAACAACATATGATTAAAGACTCGTATCCAAGTCTTAACTTGCAGATGTAATCTAACGACCAATACTATTTACTTAGAGTGACGGGTTCTGCGTGTGCGGGAACGCATGCGTGCTCGTGTGTGTGTGTGTGTGTGTGTGCGTGTGTATGTATAACGCACCTTGTCGACGTTGTCGCGCGTCTTGGCGGAGGTCTCCACGTAGGGCACCTGCCAGGCGTGCGCGCGCTCGCGGCACGCATCCAGCGGCACGCGCCGCTTGTCGCCCAGGTCCGACTTGTTGCCCACCAGCAGGAACGGAATATTCTCGTCGTTCTTCACTCGCAGGATCTGCTCCCTGGAATATAACAACGATAACATATTACATCAACATTGGCTATTGTTTTCGCACTTAGGAAAACTTCCTGAAAAAGAACAAACTCAGTTCGTTTTTGTACCTAAACTCCTGCGTGGCGTCGAAGCTCTCCGGCTCGGTGATGGAGAAGACGCAGAGGAAGCCCTCACCGGAGCGGAAGTAGTTGTCCCTGATGGCCGCGTAGTCCTCCTGGCCCGCCGTGTCCAGGATATCGATCTGTACCTCCTCGCCGTCCAGCACCACCTGCAGAGGAACACCAAACCTGATACTTAGTTTACTTATTGTGAATATTTCTCAGTTGCAATTCAATCAGTAGTAAAATAAACTGTGTCATTGTTTTCTAAAAATATTATTTGTCACATAGTTCATAACTCAGTAGAAATTATATTCGAAGTGGTGTCCTGCGCAACTTCATTACTAGTTATTCAATTTACGTAATCTTTGTATTGTAAAAGATGAATGTTTTTATTGTTAAAAGCCACGCGCGGCTATCGACTATCAGCTGTTACCGACCGCTATCACATGCCTTATCGCCGCTTTTATCCAGATTAGAGGCAATAGCAAGCAATAGTGTGTCAAAAGCCAATACAGATTGATCGGCAAGCGACAAACTGCGTCACACGTTCAGGAAGATAAAACACTGATGAACCAAGAATAAAGGATTTAATGGTTGTGTTACTGAGCAAACCACATCCGATGATCGAAACAAATTTCATTAAGTTTAAGAAATGCGGTGGCACGCTCTTTCGAAGGACCAAGGCAGGTTTTGAGAATAATTAGGATGAATATGGTATTGTCTTGCCTTCTTCCTGTAGCTGTCGGCCTTTGTGGGCTCGTAGTCCTCGACGAACTCGTCGTACATGAACTGCAGCGTGAGCGCGGACTTGCCCACGCCGCCCGAGCCCACCATGATCACCTTGTGAAGCGTGGGCTGCGCCGCCGGCTTCTTAGACATCGCGCTCGCTGCTGCCGCGCACACCTGTACAACACAACACGCCTTACAATACCACTATGTACTATCGCCTATGTCAATATCGCTCACAAAACTGTTACCATGAGCTCTTATTACAACACCGTTACATTAAGTGCCGAAATATGACATACAAACAAAACATAATCTATCTATCAATATGTTAAGCTCTTGGGATAACATACAAAAGTCATATTTGATGAAAATTTTACAGGTTGATAAAAAACAAAATCTCGACCAGTCATTATGCCGTCTCATCCATTAGGTGGGTGCTACTGATAAGTATCGAATAAAGCGCGGGAAAGCGTCCGGAGAGAGTACCTTTACGATCAGTAAACGATTATTATCACGTCAAAATTCAAGTAAACTTTTTAAAACAATTTCATCGAAGTACCGTTACGCAGATATTGGTGTCCAATAATTAGAGAAAGTGTGAAATCTTGTTGCGTACAAAATGTATTTTGTTTCGCATTTACCGTTCAGCTTCTCTCGACCAAGTATCGAAATTATAACGTTACGTATACAAATATTATAAATAGGAATGGACAAGTACAAAAACATTTAACAACGACTACGTTTGATACCACTTAAAGATAACCTATACAAAAAAATAAAATCGTTTATGAAATCCAAATGAGGTCTGCACGCGTCATAGGCGCGACTAGATATAATCTCATTTTGTAGAGAACTTCAGTTATTAGTTGTTTGAATGATAAATCTACTTATAGGGGAGTGTGTAGGCGAGGTAAACGAATGCTGAACATCCCTGACAATGAATATTAATCGTGACAAACGCTATAACCAAAGCTGTTTGACGTAATAAATAACAAAATTACAATATTTAAAAATGACAAGCTGTTGTCCGCGACTTTGTTCGCACCTAATAGAAAAAGAACAATAAGTAGCATATGTGTTCTTCTTGATCCATGCCAAATTTCAGCGAGATACGTAGAACTTTTGTACATACCTTCTAACAAACATTAATCCATCCATTTAACATTAGTAAGAAGTAAGATAAAATGAAACTTTGTTTGTAAAATTGTTTATAGGAAGAGAAGGAGTGCACGCACTGTGCCGTGCAAACACATTTCTGATCAAGAACAACAACAACAACAACATCAACAAGTTTATGTTTGAATTAGTTATAAGTTCGTTACAAAGGCACAATTATTTTCAAACATCAATAGCTACACGCATGGTACGAATACGAAGGTACACTACCAACACCAGCATAGTCCAGAAAAAAACATTTTTACAATCTAGAACATCCGCTTTCTTAATTTTAAAAATCTATTTTTTTTAGTTTGGCGGAATTACTATTTACTAATTAGGCTGAACACAGACGTGGCGACGACCTGACGCTTCAACAAGGAGCACAAGTCGTCAACAGTCGACACAATGCGTGCACTTCACTGCGCTCTCTTTGGAGAGGACACTTAGGAATGCTACACAACACAGTTTTTTTTTGTATTCCTCTAGTCTAGTCTTCTTCGATAACAGATTTTTTTAAAGTCAAAACATTAACCGTTAATAAAGAAATAAAAAAGAAAGAAATATGGGGAACTGATCGCCAACCTTCGCTAGTCGGAGAGGCACCTCAAGAAGAAGAAGAAAGAAATAAAAAAGAGCACTCTATGCTCGGCTCATTCCATAGACTCTTTAACTTTGTTAAATCAATTAAGGCCGCAACAGTTTATCTGACAGGCGCCTACGAACATTCCTGTTCACTTAGCCAACAAACACAAAGCGCAGTGATCTAATTCATACAAAAAATATATGTATGTGCAACTTCGCGTTATTAATAAATCTTTGTTACAGAAGCGTTTATTCAAAATATGATAAAACAGAAATTGTGCATCTACAAGCACTTTCGGTAAGGCATAAGTTTCACTGTGCGTGCGCTGCACAAAAAATGTGCACACCGCGTGATTGATTGCGTGCTCGCCATTTAATCGTCAACAAGAGTATCTACTTGGAACTAGTTCATCAGAAGTAGAATTTAGTATGCCTGTTATAAAATATACATAGTGATCTGTCGCGCTTACTAAACAATCTGAATCGCCAGCTAATAAAAATTAATTCTGTATATAAATACGGCTAAACTCTCGTATATACGTCCGGTAGCGGCACCGACTAGTTTCGAGCCCATCGGGGGCCCTTCACCAGGATGAGTGATACTGGTATTATTTCGCGGACGCGGCCCTCAGCTCACTGAATTAAATTAATTCATTTTTGCAACTATTAAAATGGAAACTAGCCAAATAAAATTTTCTACAAAAGTAATTTCCACAACAAAAAAAATTGTCATGTATTGTTTGTTATATCGGGGACAGACAACTCGTCACGCAAACCTAAATATTTCGCATGACGGCCGCCGTTAACGTAATTACATCACCATAACCCAAATACCATGGAGTCGCGCAAAAATATAGTCTGTTATTTGTATTGTCCTAGCCTAACTATAAATATCTAACTATTTTCAACTCTAACAACCTGTTAAAGGCAGTAAACTATGAAAGCTAACCAGCTGTTGCATCGCGTTTTGTGGTTGTGATCGCGAACAAAGCCGGGACTCGGAATGAGTCATACAGATTAACGAAATGATAGTCACGCTAGACAGCCCGCTGTGAGACAATGCCTACGGAGTGACGTTGTTATAAAAACTCAACTAAGAAGTCACGTATTAGTTGAATATTGTAACTTGCCCGCCGATTGTATGATCTAATCGCCGTAATGACATCCTTAACAAATAAAAACTTCGAAACACTCATAACAGTATAATAAAAGGTGTTTTATACAACAAAGTATTCATGTTGCCCTCGTAAACATCAGTTGCCATCAACAAACACGTAAAATTATCCAATGTTTAACAATAATAGCGTCTAACATATGCGTACAAGAGTTTAATAACAGTACAGGGCTTCAACAACTATTTTACAGATTACCTGTAATTGCACGTTAACATTGAGCTGTGAATGTAGTCTAGTTCTATGAACTGAGCGATTTCTATACACATAATTGTTTTATAATAACAAGACTTACGACGCCGGCATTCCGCCCACAGCACATCGTACAGATGATACGGAAGTAAACTCTCAGAGTTTATTCTCCCGACCTTCAAGGTCCTCATAGTAAGGCAGCTCGCGTCCACTCTCAACTTTATATGGAAAGCATACAGCGTGAACTGAATTACAACACGCCTGTTTACGCGCATGTTACTGTAAACAAAACATACAGACAAAGCAACGCGTATGTTTATGCGTACTAAAACGATTGTATGAGTTTGGAATACAGCGAGTCGAAACTTTTACCAATAGAAAGAATTGCTCAACAACATTAATTTAGGAGTTGTATTATAGATAAAAACACCATAACGAAATCATGAAAATTTTAGATATATTGCTTCTTGTGGAATGAATACATTTCCAGACATTCTAACCCACAAGATACTCCGAAATATAAATAATCTACGAAGGAGTCGTTCTAATTATAGTTGAACTTCGACCACACAAGAACCGTGCATGGCGACCAACTTTTTTTTAGAATAGTTCTTTCGTAGTTTACAGTGAAACTATCGTGACATCAAAATCAATGTTTCCAACGGCAATGCGTATTACTTTCAAATATGTAAATAGACATAGAGGAGGAGGCAATCAATATGTTACGCGACATTGTCGACCAAGTCGCTCAATGTAACCTGGCAGCAGCAGTGAAAGCCTCGTTTTATCTTCCTAAACTACCGTCACTTATTTTAGATGTTCAGCATAATTTTATTTTGATATTAAAATGTAATTGAAGACATCAAACTTTAATATTTCTTATTTTTGTATTTACGACAAAGTTGAATTAATGGATCTATACGTATAGTGTTGCGTATTAATTGTAACGCGATATTGTAATGTACACCAACCTAGACCAGAGCTAAAGTCACCAAGATGAATTGCATCTACAGTGGCTGGAAACCTGACACTCAATAAAACTAATGATACATGTTGAAACAATAAGGTTAAGGTTGAAAGCTTATATTACGTTTATACAACACAACAAATGCATTAATATCAAAGTGGGATCTACAGATAACTTAAAAAAAAAACGTTACTAACGTAAATAACAAATTTACAAGCACTATTTGACCCGGTTTAAATTGATTATATGCTACGAAATTCGGACAACTCCCAGTCCCTAAAGAGTGTCTTTTAACGTTATTTAACATGCAACAATCGTTGCTTAGGTTAATTACCCAATTAAACAACACAATTAAATAATTACTTGACTGTCATACATAACTAGTAGATAGGAGGAATAAAAATGGAAAGAAATTTGCTTCTAACTACAAGATATCTATATAATTGATTGGAGATATTAATTAATACACAACAAAATTGGAAAAACAATAATCATTCAACTGTTTTTTGGAAAACACATAACAATATTATCATGGTGGTGCTAATGCATATACTAATTTAATGGCACATCAAGAACAAGTATACACCTCTGCCTAACGTGCCAACTCAAACGCTCTACACAAGTTTGCTGTGACTCACCGCTCTGCTTCCCGTCTATGTCACACACACACACATACACATTAGTGTCTTACTAGTCTACTACAGTATGGAAGCCAATGTGAGAATTGCCAGATCTAAAACTTATACATCAACATTCCAACCATTTTGTTACAAAGAATAGAACATAATTAAATTATTCTAGTGTTTATCTATCAATCATGTTGTGTGATATATATTTGTGAATGTATTTCACAATAATAATTTTAATTAGCATTTTTTGTATGGCTTATCTTACTCTGTCGGGCCAGTTGCAAGAAAACATGTTATGAGTTAGACTTTCCTAACACATATGTTTAAGTGCAATTTAACTTTCTCTGATTTACAATCAAGAAAAGTCCAGGTTTCTTATGACATGATAAGCTTATATTATTTTATAATAAACATTATGCGTGTATATTGGGCACATAAGCAATGCCAAAAATATTTTCACACAAATCTCAGGTGGGAACTATATAATAATATTTTGCGGGATATGGGGCCATCACACACAATAAAATGTTAAGATTTATCAATTGCAGACATTAACATGGTATGTTCATAGCACAATGCATCATTTTCCACTTGGTTCGCTATGAAAGAGAAATCTGCGTGAAGAGTGCTCCGCTCTCTCAGAATACTATACAATAGTGAT
Organism: Papilio xuthus; assembly: GCF_000836235.2. Lineage (NCBI taxonomy): Eukaryota > Metazoa > Arthropoda > Insecta > Lepidoptera > Papilionidae > Papilio > Papilio xuthus. The sequence continues at coordinate 234,490 of NW_013531514.1, read as the reverse complement.
CACTGTGTTTCATGACCCAGTATGATACCTGACCTTTCTACTTTATACTCATGTATCTAGGTAAAATAATCTTAGATCTATTTAAATATTTAATGCAAAATCTTAATAATTCTATTTTTTTTAATGTTTGTGTATATTTACACATATCTGTGAAAGGAAAAATAAAAACTATTAGCTGTTATTAAGATTGGGAGAGCTATCAATGCTGGAATTGCATTAGAATAGTATTAATATTGTAGTAAAAATAGTGTTTAAACATAAACAGTTCAAATCAAAAGATTAATGGCCACAACATTGTTGACTGAAACATACTATTTTAACATTGAAACAAATGGTTAATTATTTCTTGACTATTATTACTCATGCTTACAGTCATTATCTAAGCTGTCTTTACATTCACTGAATTTAACTATAATTTTGAAAAAAATTGCATGTAGCTCTAGATTTGATGGAGAGCAAATCCCTCTGTAATCCTTTAAAGTTTTTGTGTAATTTTTGTCTACAAATGGAACATCATGTAAATAAAGTCAGGCAGATATTGTACACTACATTATTGGCGATTTCAAAGTTACTAACTAAGCTCTCACCTTTTGTTCTTCAAGAAATGTTGTAGACAATTTGTATGCAATAGCTGAAAACATTACTGTGCACTATAGGCAGTCTTATTACTAGGCCTTAGGGTGCCCATGCCCCATAAACGAACCTTTCTCCACTGAACAATTTACAAATATATGCTACTGATAAATTGCGAGCATCAAAAACCACGTAAAATCAACGACAGGCGCGTGAGTCACGCCGGAGCTAAACACAGCGTCGAAGCTCCCCGCGGGCGTAGCTGTACTAAAATCGTATACAGTAATAGCAGTGTGTTAACCCGGTCTGCAAACGCACATTTACACGTGAGAATCGTAAGACAATAGCCGAGAAACTGTGGGAGATCGAGAGGCGTTGCCATTGTTGTAAACAATCACGTCACTGAACCTAAATACGAACCAATTAAAAGCAGCTTTCTGTATAATGCTGTGCTATATCATAGAACTTACGCACTCACTAGATCAATGAGAATTCGTTTCGGAGTTTTCTTGTTCCAGGTATTTCACTGTGCTAACAGATTTCACTAATTTCGTCACTGGTCATTCACTTCCACGGCTATCACAAATCTGTCAAAAATGACGAACGAAAGTGGGAGGAATTTAAATAGAGTACAACAATCAGCGACAGAATAGGTAATGTTTTTAGGTATATAGAATACGTATTGTTCATTGATAAGCTTCTTGCTGTACTAGCGGCATCTAGACAATCGAAATGAAGTTACAACGAAAATATTATAATATAGTAAAAAAGAGGGTTATGAGATAATTCTTGCTTCTCTTTCAGATACTAGGTAGCTACATAGTAATTATATTAAATGGTAGGATAATAGGTAATCAGGCCTGCCTTTTAAAGATTGATGTTCCTTCAGCCTGATTCAAAACAAAGTAATAAGCTAGGGTTGCTATTCCTTTTTCAAAAAATAATAAAATAAAATGAAAAGTAACATGAGTAACTTACTATTATTTTATTTCCTTAAGCTTAATGAATGTGAAACAGAACGTCATGACAATGTTATCGTTATCAATGTCAAATGTGACACTTGGACTATCAAAAACTGATCAAAACATACAAAATAAAATAGAACTATGATAAAATCGTAAATTTTGAACGATAACATTTGGTAAATCTGAAAGTATAGTAAGTGCTAAATCCGCGTTTGATGGAAAATATGTCCGGAACAAAATTAGACATTCTCTGGTCACCGGTGCACCACGATAAATTTATTGTTTGGGGTCCTGATATAACCTTATATGAAGTTGCAAAACTTACGGAAATTGAGAAGAAAACTACATGTATGTAAAAAAAGAAAGATATCTAAATATTTTATTTATTTCTTTTCTCTGTAACTATTACATTTAGGTGCATTTCCTATTTTGTGTTTTGTACACATAATTTTTGTAAGTTGCGTTAATTGTGTTTTATTTATATAGTTAGTCAGATATCGTCAACGCGAGGCGCAACTGTGGTGGCATCGCAGAGCGCTAGCGGCGTGCGCTGTGTCGACATCAGTGCTATAGCTGATCATCCTGACCCCTTGCTTGCATTGGGACATGCCAGTGGTAGAGTTACCCTCGCCAGCCTTAAACAGACATATGATCCATTAGGACTTGTTGGAAGAGAGTTTGGTAAGTATAATTTAGAATATTTATTTTTACTCTTCTTAATGATTTTGTAATGAATTGTAAATTGTACAGATATTTTAAATATTGTAGTGCCCAAGTATGGACGTCCATGTAATGGATTGTCATGGAGTCATGATGAGACCAATCTCATTGCGGTGGCATTGGACAAGCACAGAAGTGACAACTGTATTCAAGTTTGGGATGCTAACAGGTCTTCTGTGTCAACTGATGAATTTACAGGTATATATGAACTTTTCATTTTGTAAAATTTTATTCATTAAGCAAGCTTACATTGTACATTTTGATTTTTAATTATAGTTTTAAGAAGTATATTTAAAAATGTACTTATGGTATTTGTCCAGATAACACTGCAAACGTTCAATCAGAGCCGGCGAGGCCTATTGCAGAGCTGGCCTTGTCGGAGACCGCTCACAGTGTGGCCTGGACAGATCTTGGCAACCGCACTCTTGCTGCATCCATGAATATGAAGCATATAAAGATTTATGACCTAAGAGGTGAATATTGATACATAAATTGTAACTTGACGACAGTCTCAGTCAGTTCTCAGTCAGTCAATGCTTGTTATATGCAATGTTGGTGATGGTGGCGATGTGTGTGGGGTGACAGAGCAGAGCGGGACGGCGGTGGGCGTGGCGACGAGCCGGCAGTGCCTGGGCGTGTGCGCGGCGCGGCGCGGCTGGCAGCTGGCGTCGCGCGGCGAGGCCGGCGTCTGCGTGTGGGACGCGCGCGCGCTCGCCTGCCCGCTGCTCACGCTGCCCTCCGCACGCCCGCCCCGCAAGATACAGTGGTGTCCCACGAGGTTCATTCTCCGCACCTCACGTTTTTTTATTTCATTATGTCGAAGGAATAAATAAAAAAAATTAAGCGTAATATTTCCAGACGAAATCTTCTTTTGTCGCTGCAGCGCGACTCCAGCACGCTGCGTCTCCACGACATACAGCACGCGCAGGAGTACAGAACATCACAATCGGTCGACAGTTCCGTATGTATCCCCTAAATTTGTTGAAACTGATAGTGATCTATGAAGTTGCGTGATGTGGCTCGTGTGTCAGATGTCGGCGACGCCGGCGCTGGAGGAGGGCGAGGAGGGCGGGGCGCGCGGGCCGAGCGTGCTGGAGCGCGACGTGAGCCCTGCCGCGCAGCCGCTCGCCGCCTTCTGCTGGCACCCCGCGCACGAGGCCCGTCTGCTGGCGCTCTGCCTCTCTGGTACGTCTCCGGTGGCGGTGTCATATAAATAGGAATGAATTTGTGAGTGGCCCTGCGTGCGGCGGCAACGTGTGCGTGTTGCAGGCGGCGTGGTGGAGTACACGGTGTGCGAGCGGGTGACGGTGGCGTGGGGTGCGCGGGGCGGGGTGGTGTGGGCGGGGGGCGGGGCGCTGCGTCTCATGCGGGACGACTTCTACGGCGCGCTGCAGGACGTCTCCCACCGCATGCAGCGTCGCGCCGCCACCGACTACGGCCTCAAGGTACGCACGGACTAAATCGTGTTAATGTCAATCTTAAGTTGCGCCACGGTTAATGTTTATTTTGCTCGTCAGCCGGACCTGTGGCAAAACGCCGACCTGGCCGAGGACGAGGCCCTGAGTGGGTTATGGCACTTCCTGGCGTTGAGCAAATCATTGGTGGAGGACGGTAAGTGAAACAAAACAGTGTTAATCGTAAGATTCTTTTTTTTTCAATTGTAAAGTGGCCGACCGGAAGAGCGGTATGATCGTTTGAAAATGTTACTGTCAGTAAGGTAATGTGGTGGCGTCGTGTGTGTCAGGATGCTTCCGCAACAGTCCGTGGAAGCTGCCGGGCGTGCGCACGGTGCTGCGCGCTCCGGGCGACGGCGGCTACCGCTCCGAGGCCGTGCCGCTGCTGCTGCCCGACATGCCCAACCGCAAGGTCACCGTCTACAGGTCTCACATGTGCCCTCTGCCTCCTCGCATACACAGTCGGCCGTTCGAGTGCGTGGTATAGACGTTGTGGGTTGTGTGTCGTGTGTCAGGAGTGCGGAGCGCACGTGCGCGCTGCAGCTGTGCGGCTGGGGCTGGGGCTGGGAGAACGCGGGCGTGGGCGTGGAGCGCGCGGAGGCGGAGGGCACGCCCTGCCGCGCCGCCGCCCTCGCCGCCTTCCATCTGCGCACGCGCGCCGCGCTCGACGTGCTGGCGCGCGCCCAGGAGCCCCGTCTGCGCGTCGCCGCACTCGGTTCGCTGTTCTTCTGTTATCATCATTGTTTATGGAAAATCTTAGCAGATCGCATTGGTTGTCATATGAAATGTAATGTTAGCGCTGGCGGGTCCGGGCGCGGACGAGCGGCTGTGGCGCGACGCGATGAGTGCGGCGGCGCCGGCCCTGCCCGACGCCTACCTGCGCGCGCTGCTGCACTTCCTGGCCGCCACCGCCAGTGCTGGAGCCGCGCAGCCCGACCTCAGCGCCGTGCTCGTGAGACCACGCATACGACTTCTTATGGCGTTTGACGCATCAACTATCGAGGATAATTAATAAAGTACTCGGGTGCGAACAGAACGAGACGGAGATGCGGCTGGAGGACCGCGTGGCGTTCGCGTGCATCTTCCTACCGGACGGGCGGCTGCAGGAGTACGTGCGAGCCACTTGCGAGGCTCTCACCGAGCAGGGCGACCTCGCCGGCATCCTGCTCACAGGTCGGTCCCGCAGCCGCGCCGCCGGCCCCGCGCTGCCTGCGGCGCGGCACATCGCCTGTATCGTGTGCGTGTGCGTGTGCGCAGGCGTGAGTCCGGAGGGTGTGGCGCTGCTGCAGCGCTGGGTGGAGGCGACGGGCGACGTGCAGTCCGCGGCGCTGCTGGCCGCACGCTGCTGCCCCGCCGACCTGCTGCGCGACCGCCGCGTCTCCGCCTGGCTCGAGAGGTGCGCGCCGCTCGGCTCGGCTCGGCTCGGCTCGGCTTATCGTAGTCGACGCTTGAACCGTTCGCTTGTTGCGCAGCTACCGCACGCTGCTGGACGGCTGGCGCATGTGGTGGGCGCGGTGCGCGCTGGACACGTGTGTGTGCGCGTGCGCGGGCGAGGCAGGCGAGGGCGCGGGCGCGCTGGCGGCGGCGCGGCGCGTGGGCGTGGCCTGCAACTACTGCGGCAAGTGCGTGGCCGCCCCCGCACACAGCGCCCGCCCGCGCGCCGCGCTCGCCCGCCTCCCGCCGCCCGCCAACAAGATGAAGGTGCGGAGTACACCATTCTTCCACTACTCTATGCGGTGACGCGCTCGCGTGTTTACGTCCGCTCCTCGCTTGTCACACAGATATCGTCGTGTCCGAACTGCCGCAAGCCGCTGCCGCGCTGCGGCGTGTGCCTGCTGCACCTGGGCACGGGCAGCGGCTTCGTGAGCGTGGGCGGCGTGGGCGGAGTGGGGGGCGGGGTGGGCGGCATCGTGGGCGGCAGCGTGGGCGTGGGCGGGGCGCAGTTCGGCGGGTGGTTCAGCTGGTGCGTGGCGTGCCGGCACGGGGGACACGCCGCTCACTTGTTGCAGTGGTTCAGGTGAGTGTATTTTTTCTAACTTTGTTTAAGTCTTTAATTTTTCTATTTTTGGCTTTGCCTTAGTAAGTAGTGTTCGTGGTGTGATCTGTGTGGTTGTTGTCAGCGAGCACTCCGAGTGCCCGGTGAGCTCGTGCTCGTGCCGCTGCAGCTCGCTGGACCCGCCCGACCAGCTGTAGCGGCCCCGCCCCCGCCCGCTCGCCCGCACGCCCACACCCGAGCCGCGCCCGCTGCGAGTCCTCACAAACTCTACACGTATACATTAATTAATGTAGTAAGGTTCACGCCTTGAAAATAATGAAAATGACAGCGTGAATGCCCAATTACGTGTATATTTTTTGAGGAATTTGTATTCGCGTAAAGCTCCGAATAATATCTTCGTAAATGTTAAACAATGAAGGACGCGCTCAACAACCTGATCGCTAATGAGGTCATAAAATTACGTTTAGAACTTCTTATTTCCATAATATACATTTTCAATTCCCTTACCTAATTTCGACATAATTGAAACAAGAAAAGTCTACTATGGAAGGTATTGCTGGGCTTTGTATTTGTGTCAATTGATTATTTCCTAAGGAATAATGTATGTGTTATTTAAGTCGTTGAATACTCAAGATTTGTCTAGTTAACATGAATGTTGAGGCAGCGCTGTGTGAGATGTGCCTTTATTCACTGCCATTTGACTATGTTATAGTATGAGTGAGGGATGTCGGTGACTTCCATTGCTGACACTGCTATGCTACATCTACACAACAAACATAAATCTGCTCCATAAAAAGAAGGGGCACAATATGTATTTGAACAAGTGATCGATTGAAGTTCGACAAGGATCTTCCGGTAGTCGGAAAATATGTGAACTAACAATGTCATTATGACAATTTTTGACTCCTAATCTTTATTTTCATTGTTTTTAGTAACTATCGCCTAGAGCCTGCACTTCTTGGTGAAAGTAAAATATTTTTGAAGCATTTAGATAAAATAAGCATATGTTTTGTTTATGAATTGCTCATACGATTAAGTTATTATTAATGATTTAAAATTGTTTTGTACTGAATTAATTATATGACATTTGTTACACGTTCATAAATGTAAAGAAAATATATACAAAAGGTTTGCGTGTGCGTGTGTTCACTGAAACAGTACAGTTGTTGTTACTATAGGAATGGCATTTTTAGACTTTAATAAAAAAATATAAATATTTTTTGTTCTAAAAATGTGAATTTATTTTATTTCAAATATGTTAAAGTTAATGTTCCTGACAATAGCAAAATAATATATAAATTTGAGTTAACACGTCGGGAAGAATGCCACTTGTCTGGCCGACGTGCCAACTCAAGCGCCTGCTACTAATACGTAAGCAATATTTTAACAGATTGTAAGTTTCTCTGATTGTAAGCTTTGTACTGAGGACGCGTCTTCAGAATATTATATTGTAAGATTATGATGGAGTTGTATATTTTTTATAATCATTAAATATAATTTGTTTAAAACACATCGTTTTATTGAAGAGCCAAAGAATTCCTTCATGTTTCATCTAACTTCAAACTAACCTAACGCAGTGGTTAGGGATGTTCATTTGGAAATGTTCATGTAAAAATCACCTGTTTCGTTTAAATATATTTGTACTGTACAATATAATGATGATTATAATCTGTGAAGGTAACGACTTTGAAAATGAAACAAACGTATAGACTTAATTAATAAAATATAATAGTTAAAAATGTCATAGAGTGAGGAGAGGAGGGGCGGAGGCGCGGGTGCGGGCGCGGTCAGGGCTGGTAGGGCTCCAGGCTGAGTGTGTACACGTCGCTCACCAGGCAGTCCGCAGGCTGCAACACACACACAATAGCTTCTAAGTAAATAATGAAAACTAGTAAAAATTGAGACAGTAGTTAGTCGTTATTGTAATTGCGGTATTTGTGTGAGGGAGGTGGGCGGGGCCGGGGGGCGTGGCTGACCTCCGAGCAGATGCCGATGAGGGCGTCCGCGCAGCCGTAGAACTCCTCCTTGAGCGAGATGACGATGGTCTGCAGGCTGCCCTTCTTGGAGCGGATGTAGGAGGCCACCTTGCCGATGTTGGTGTTGTCTAACGCCGCGTCGATCTCGTCCAGCAGGAAGAAGGGCGCCGGCTGGTAGCTGCATACAATGCGACAACATTCTACTGTTTGTTTTTGCGACACATCACATAGATCTGTGCGTGTGCGTGTGCGCGTGTGTGTGTCACCTGTGTATGGCGAAGAGCAGAGCGAGTGCGGCGACGGTCTTCTCGCCACCGGAGAGGTTGGACATGGGCTGGAAGCGCTTGCCGGGCGCCACGCAGTTGTAGTTGATGCCGTCCAGGTACGGCTCCTCCGGGTTCTCGGGGCCCAGGAACGCCTGCGCCGACTGGTTCATTGCCAGCGCCTGCAAATATATCTCTATTTAGAAATATTCATTCGAGTAGGAGGGAAACTGATTAGTTGAAATATTAAGAAAAAGGTTAAAGTTAGTATGCGGTGAAGTTACCTTGTATATGGCGTCTATCTCGTTGGCGACGTGCTCGAAACAGTCCACGAACTTGTCGTGGCGCTCCTTCTTCACCTGCAACACATTTCATACTTCGTTAACATCTGAATGTCAACTATTACACAAATGTGCTTTTCATGAATATTGAATATACGACCTTCTCGAAGGCGAGCTTGGCTTTGTGCGCGCGTTTCCTCGCCGCCACGAACGCCTCGTTGGTCGCGTTCACTTTCTCACGCACTTCGTTCAGTTTTTGCATCGCCTGGAATATTAAAAATTGTATTTGTATGTTTTTAACTATATTGCTTAAAATTTTTAGAACAAAGAAACACAAGGGTTGTATATAAATGTGTCAATGCTACAGTACCCGCATGTTGGGCGCCTGTATCTTGTCGACGGTGTTCTGCAGCGTGTTGATGTTCTTCTGCAGCTTGTCCGCCTTGCGCTTCACCTCGTCCGCCTCCTCCAGCTCCTGCAGCGACTCCGGCAGCGAGGAGTAGTCCACGCGGATCCTGAGCAACACGATACACACCACAAGTAAAACCTATTGTATCCAATGTAGCCTAAACGTAAGGTGAGTATTGTGCGGACCTGGAGTCGCGCCGGTACTGCTGCGTGGTGGACATCGAGGACTGCTCAGACTCCGTGTCCGCAGTGTCGTCCAGGCTGCCCTCCAGCAGCGGGATTATTATGTCATCGATCTGGAACGAATCGTACAGTTTGTAAGACATTCACATAATATAGTCCTCGGAGCAGGATGTAACAATTTAAAACATATTTTTTGTGTATCTCACCTTGCACTGACGCAAGATGTTGTGTCGGTCGCTGCGTTTGCTCTCTATTTTCGACTCCAAGCTGGAGATCTGTTTCTGTATGGTTTGAATATCTTTTTGAATGTTGGCGAGGTCCTTGCGAGCCTGGAATGAAGACAGCACATGTTACTAGTGTGCCAGCGGCATACACAGTAATGTTTGTACAGCAAGGTGGGAGATGTGCCGACCGCGGCGACGTCGTCGTCTGCGAGCTGCTGGCGGCGCTTGGCCTCGGCGCGGTCCGCCTTGAGCGTCTCTCCGCGGCGCAGCTCGCGGTCGATGTCCTGCCGCTGCTTGGCCTCCGCCTGCCGCCCCGCCTCCAGCTCGTCCTCCGCGTCCTGCACCGTGCGCTCCCACCGCGTCACGTTCTCTGCGCGACAAACACACATCACATCACATCACATCACATCACTGCGAGCGACACTCACAGTACACACAACAACTGTGCGCGCTGCGCTCACTCTGCGTGTCGCGGGAGCGCTCGAACTCCAAGTTGGAGGCGATGCGGTCCATCTGAGCTTCGAACTCCATACGTCGCTTGGCACGCTCCTGCTGTGCGCGCAGCTCGCGCTCCTCGTACTGCCTGCAGGTGATACAATGGTATTAGCACCCGCTTGCTGGCACTGTGATGAGGTAGCTCGGTCGCGTCGTTGACCTGATGTTGGCGACGCCGATGTCCCTGCAGAAGCCGCGGAAGACGACGTCCTCCACGTTGTTCATGTTCTCCTTGACCTCCTGTATGCGGGCGTCGCGGGCGCGGATCGTGCGCTCGATCTCCTCTACCTGCGGCTGTAGTACGATGGTTCACGTAAGTAGAGCGCAACACTTTGCTCCACAGAAATATTAACAACACTTACTCCAAACATCTCAATCTTCCTCTCCAGCTCGGCCAGCTCCGCGTCCTGCGCTTTGATTTGCTTCAACTGAAATTAGAATGATATTTAGAACAAGGTAAGAAATAAAACAATGATATAAGTGTTGTGTTGTGTTGTCTCACGGTGGTGTCGCGGTCAGTGATGGCGTACTTGAGGCGGGACTCGAGGCCGCGGATCTGCGAGTCCACAGTCGTCAGCTCGGACTCCTTGCGGGACTTCTTCATCGACTCTCGGAGCTCTTCTGTCAATTTTTCCTGTACAGTAACATGTCTGATTTGTATTTAGCCGATACTTTTGTTTATTATAGACGAAGGTAGATGTTAGAAAGCTTACTTTCTTAGCCTTGAGCTGCGAGAGATGTTTCTCGTCCCAGCGCTTGGCCTTGCGCGCCAGGTCGAGCGAGCCGCCGGAGATGATGCCCGACTTCTGGTAGAATGTGCCGTCCAGCGCCAGCGCCTGCACACAAACAACACCTCGTCACCTCGTAAGAACATCAGGAGGGTGTACGTCGGTGGAGCACTGTGCGTGTTGTGTTGTGTCGCAGACGTACGTCGTATCTGCTGTTCTTGTTGCGGTCGAGGTCGTAGGCGACGCGCGAGGCGTCCTCCGGCGTCTCGCAGACGAGCGCGTTGTTGGTGACGAAGAGCACGGCGCGGTGTATGGCGGGCGGCTCGAACCGCAGCACGTCGAACAGCAGTTTCACGTTCTTCGGCTCCTTTATGTCCCTGTTGAGAAGCAATACGATGACAACACTGCATGAACTCGCTATATCTGTAGAGAAGGAAGCCGAGAGGAGCACCGGACCTGAGTCGTTCCCGCAGCGGCTTGGCCTGTATGTAGTCGAGCGGCAGGAAGGTCTCGGGCTCGAGCATGCGCTCCTTGAGGACCTGGATGCAGCGACGCGCGGTCTTCTCCGTGTCGACGACGATGGCCTCCATGTACTTGCCGAGGACCTTGGTGATGGCGACGTTGTATCGCTTGTGCGTGGGCTGGCACATGTTGATCATGCGGTCGTAGACGCCGGGGATCTCGCGCTTGAAGCTCTCGACGATCTCCTGCTTCTTGCGGCGGCGCGCCTCCTCGTGCTTGTCGACGCGCGCGTCTCCCAGCTGCGAGGCCACCTCCTCCAGCTGGGCCTGCAGCTCCGCCGCCCGCCCGCGGCACTCGCCCACGTCCGCCTGCAGCTCCGCTCTCAGTCTCCGCTGCTCCTCCAGCGCCTGCTCCGAGCTCTTGATGTGCTCGTTTAACTTCTCCACTCGCTTCATTGCCTCGTTCCTCTCGTGACCCTGCTCTCGCACAAGACTTGCATTACAATTGTATTACAACTTATGTTAACACACAACAATCAACAGTGGGGGGGGGGGCGGGGGGCGGTACCTTCTGTCGGTGCTTGTTCTCGACCTCTCCCTTGCGGCGCATCTCGTTGTCGAGGCGGTCCTGGTCGGCCTTCTGCTCGCGATTGACAGAGTCCAGCTCCTGCAGGTAGCGCGCCGCCTGACGGGACGCCTCCATCTTCAGCTCCTCGTACTCGCGGATCTGCAGACAACACATTTGCTTACATCCCTTTGTTCAACTTATATTTGTTCTGTTAAACTTTGAAATAATAACCCGCCAATAAGCGAAACGGAATTAAAGTTCAAATCGGAGCGAGGAGTCGATTTTGCTATTAACTTGCTGTAAAAACAAATATAATGCCTCATCTCATGTCACACTATTGCAGATGTCTATTAGATGTATATCTTTTATCAACATGATGATTATACCTGAGCCTCCTCTAGATGCACATCAGCTCTGCCGGTGTGGCTGGTGCCGAGTATAGTCTGCTCCCAGGCGGCCTTCTGCTCCTCCACCTGGCGCAGCTCCTCCTCCAGTTTCCTGATGTCGGTCTGGTGCGCCTCGTGTGCCTTCCGCGCCTGCTCCAGAGTCTTCAAAGCGCTCTCCAACTTCTTCTGTGTGTGAGTGACGCGCTCCTTTGCTTTTATGAATGTCGGCCGCTTCTTTGATACTTCAGCTTCCTAAAAGAACATCATTATTACAATACTTCATCTTTATATCAAAATCTTATTGTGTCAAAGTAAATTTTATGTTATATATTTATCCTTTTCAATAATGAATGCTTAAATATTACTTTTATGTAAAACAATTAAAACCCATCATCCATAATTATTGAATTCATAAAATATAAAAAAAATATCCAACATACCACTTCTCTTATATCCTGTTCTATTTTAGCGAGTTCCCTCTGCACTGTGCCCGCTTCTTTCTTCTTCTCTTTAAGAGCATCCTCTGCCTTCTGTCTTTTCTTCTCTACCTTAGTCAACTCATTCTGCTTGTGCTGCAGGTCCTCCTCCAGAGACTGAATCTCTTTCTCGTTGTGATATAAATAAAATAGTTGAAGTTCTACTTTTTGCTCTTGCTGCGAAATTAATAAAAAAAGATTACTATTTTTAAACATATTTGCTCAATGTGGTATTTAAATTGTTGTAAATTAAATAAAACAAAAAAAAATTACCACTTCTTTGTCACGGGCACATTTTTTAATTTAAATTAGACTTATGGAGGGTTCTTACCAACTCCTGTTTGAGACGTGTATATTTCTCTGCTTCCTCTTTCTCAAACTTTGCTTCTTTACGTTCTGCAGCAACTCCCTTTTTCTTCTGATATGAGAACTGAGCCTCTTCGTCAGCTCTGTTTACCTCTGCTCTGCATGCTTCATATTGTTCCTTTAATACTCCAGAACTTAAAGTAAAATGAATAAGTAGTAACTTAAAAAAAAATGGCAAAAATCAAAAATGTTAATTACACTGAATGTAAAATATCTCACCCACTAATTTCCTCAAAGAGTGCAGTTCTCTCCTTGGGGTTTTTCATTGCGATAGATTCAACAGCCCCTTGGAAAACCAAGAAGTTCTTGGCTTTTACGTTAATACCGAGCTTCTCCAGCTCACTTAGATATTGGCTTACAGACACAGACTGCAGAAAAAACATTTTATATATAGTCATTCAATAACAAAAATAACTAAGATGGACAAGTTTTAAGAAAAACTTTTTCATCATTTTACATCAAATATTAGGCCTAATAAGGCTAAATAGGAATGACAATAAACAAGCGGGACAACTGACAAGCAAAATTATGTAAACCCACTAAAGGCTAAAAGGATACACAAGGATATCTTGCCATATAGCAATTCTTTAACTTATAAAACATAATAAATACACTATGGAAAAGTTAGAAAATCACTTACATTTCAGATGAAAACAGTTTGCATTTTCATAGCATAATCAAATATTTATTTTTGCAATTACAAAGTAAATATAAGTACTAATTAAATGTATAATATAATTAATTAAAAAAGCAAACCAATCTACCTGTCCATCAATCTTATGATCAGAGGATTGTCCTATTACAGATCGCTGGAACTGCTTTGTGGTCATGTCTTCCAGAACAAATGTCGCTGTGACTGATGCACTATTTAAATAAATTGATAAATTATTAAACACATTCTTTAGACTATAACTTTACAGTGTACTAATCTATTTTGTTAACAACATTTACACTACTATTAATAAATTATGTAAATACCTTCTTGATACAGGTTTGTTGATAGAAGCACCATGTATCAAGTCACTGAGACGTTTCACTCGGAGTAAAGAAGTTTTTTCGCCCATTACAAAACTTACAGCATCCATAAAATTAGATTTTCCTAAAAAAAGAGTTTTTTTATAGTTCAGAGTAAAGCAGTAATAACACCCTTACAGCCATTTGATGTGTTTGACTACCCACTACCATTAAAACAAACTTTCGAAGTACACTGCAATTTACTTAACGTTCATCTTTTATATTCACAAAGTATAGTTTTACAAAATGTTTATATGTTTATAAGAATGCTGGCGGGTAAATGTAAAGGTTTGATGACATTAAAGACCTGAAAACTTGTATTACATACCTGAACCGTTCGGACCAACAACGGCAGTAAAAGATTTCAGAGGTCCTACACGGTGCTGACCCCGGTAGGACTTGAAATTTTCCATGTCAATATACTTTAAAAACGCCGGCATTTTTACATTACAAAACCTTCATTGATAAAACTAAAAATTACTGAACTGTCGATTCCACAACAACAATAAAGTGAAAAGCGCCAAACATTCGCAGTCTGACAAGTGACACATGTCATCGAGTCACAGATTAGCGCAAATACAGATAAAAGTTACCAAGACAACAGACTATATTTTTAAGAAAAATTATTATTAAAATGACCAAACTTGCTCTTTGGATTGTGATGACAGTTTTGCCTTGATGACCTAAAGGTCTATGTTACCAGGTCATAAAATTAAAAAAAAGTTTTGCCTTGATTACAATTTGACTGACATCTGACAGTCTAAATACTAATATTTATCATTTATCGATTAGTCAACGATAATAACTGAATTACAAAAACTGTGCTGGTATATTATTTTGGTGTTTTGCAAGTTTGGAAACATATCAATCTCAACTTTCTATTTTCTGCCTGAGCTTGCTTTGATATGGATGTAACGATCGTGTAAGTTATTTACAAGCATGAATGGTGATCAGAGTCCTGGAAGTCCTTTAGATCTCAGTGATCGCGAACAAGCTGTATTAATGGATCCTATAGATCATGAGAGATGTAGATATCCTTACTGCATCGTTTGGACCCCTATACCCGTTCTAACGTAAGTATCTATGTTTGCCAATAAGAATGAAATTTTTGACAAAGTGCGTTACAAAAATCTACACCCCAACCTTTGATCAGAATAAAACAAATTTGTCATTTAACATTGCATGTCTTTATTTTCTTATATACTACACTCTGTACTACTGTATTAAAAATATCCATAACACTCATTTTTGAGCATTTGGTAATGAGTTGATTAATTTTATTGCAAGTTTAAATAACAAGTCCTGTTGTGTGTTATAGATGGATTTTCCCATTCCTTGGGCACATGGGAATTTGTACTTCAAATGGAGTCATCAGGGACTTTGCAGGTCCATATTTTGTATCAGAGGATCTGATGGCTTTTGGTAACCCTACCAAGTACTGGCAACTCTCCCCACAGAAGGCAGCAAATGGACAGGCTGGCTGGGACACGGCTGTCGCAGAAGCATCTGAGATATACAAAAAAAGGATGGTTTGTAAACTTTGGCACCTAAATACAAAGTATTGCATTGTATTTATTACTTAGAATCATGTCTCAATTATTAATGTGTATAGTGGTACCAGCCACTGTTGTAAAATATATTAAACAATAATTTTATTTACAGCATATAATATTTTATGATAACTGCCACTCGCATGTGGCCACCGCTCTAAACATCATGAACTATGGAGGCTGCAAAAACTGGAACATGGTGAAACTGGCATTCTATATGATACCTTATTCAAAATATGTCAGGTAAACCTGCAATGTAATATTGTAGAAATTTATTAATCCATTAATTATGTAAATTAATTGTTGTTTCATATTTTGAGATTTTCAAAGTCTTAAATCTTAAATATCTTTTCTTATTTGATACTAATATTATCTTACTTTTTCAGTTTTGGAAGCTTTTTGAAGACGTGGCTGCCTTTTCTTATCATTGCGGCCTTCATATGTATCTTAGCAGCAAGAATTTAAGATTGCATTATAAAAATCTCATTGGTCTATCTTTAATTTCTTTGTTGTTTTACTTATATGTATGTAAAGCATGAAAAAGCACAATCTGCAGTTTTTAAATAGAAATTATTGCCAATGTGTTAAGGCTGTGATGGCTCTGTAATATGGAAGAAAAAATTGTGTTTTACCACCATTATTAATTTATTAATTTTTGGTTTTCTTATATTTTGGTTGAGGAAATCAAAATCCAGATTTATTGGAAAGTATGGAGAGTTGAAAGTTTTTGAAAATATTTCTTGAATGCATTAAAATGTATTACAAACACATATTGTGTTAAGTTTGTAACTTTGACTCACTGTTTTACAATATATTTCAATATTATAAGTAGGTTTTACACAAACACAATGGTGTATTTATTAATTATTCATTAGCCTTGGGGCCAATGTCTTAGTTATCATCTACCATTTTAATAATATCATTATGTAAACGTATTTCCTAATATTATAACTATTATATAAACCTCAACTGCTTGAGTACATTTCTATTTTAATCATATGAAAGTAACTGATAGCAATGGCTCAAGCACAGTTTCAATTATGGTAAGGCGAGGCGACTTTTCATTTGTAGACCGATTGAAATAAAAGTATAACTGGTGGTCATCCGCCATTGCAATATGATATACACATGGACACTCAAATATTATTAATATGAATAGATTTCAGAATTATGGAACATATACATAAAGCGAGCCTTAAGAGTTTTCTTGGGAGAGCTAATCTTGTTTCTCACATTCTTCTCCAGTTTGATATCTTTTGACATTGGCGCATAGAGACCACTACTAAGGCTAGCTATAAAAGCTGCTTTATTGTTAGATAATTTCGTTTATAAGTAGTAAGTTTGACTACTTAATCTTATTTTGAAAGATAATAATGTGTATATCTTTATATTATGGTGCTTGTGAAATTATATACTGATGTGTTTATGTACTTCCAAGATATTCACATTGCCAAATTCATCTATGGGTACTTTATATTATACCTATCCAGTCACACTATTTTACTTCTAGCACTATATAGGAGGTGATGGTGATGAAGTGATCTCAATTCAATGATGAGACTATATTTTATAAAATAAATAATCTACTTCTTAATAGATATTTATTAGATGTTTGTACACTTGTCTGACATATGACATACTTAAATATTCATTTATTAAGATTAAATTTATAATTTACATATTCAGTGTCGCTAACTCACCTCGTAAGGTGAGATCAGTTGAATGTATGTAACTTATGAGAAATGTGTTAATGTCTTAAATTATATAAGTTTCAACTTTTCAAGTAATTTATAACTTTATCAATCTTAAACTTTGTGTACTTTGTGTTTGATAGTGTTTAATAATGTTAAACGGGTTTGAAACAAATAAAAAAATCTTTTTAACTTTTATTTTACCTTTATATAATTAGTATAGTACATTCTTAATTATTTATATTTACAGATCACAAATACATACTTTAAATATTGATTTTTATGTGTACATAGAAAAATATTCTAGTGCATAACATTGTAATCTTCCTACTTCAATTAGGTAAGGGGTGGGCAGACCTTAAACACTCCACATGGTTTTGCTATTACTAAACCAGATCAATTTTAACAGAGTTATTTTAATTTCCACAAAGATACATTCTCATAAGGAAAAGGGGTTTTAATTATTTATTATTTAACTTTTTTACAACTTAGCTAAGTTATTAAAAATCTTGTTACAGTTGCTATTAACTACATTTTGAGACAAAATTTGTTCTACAAACCAAAAACACGTTAAAAATAATGTCGGCATATATGGCACATTTAACACTCTTTCAATACACTTTTTTCAACTGAGAAATCATAGTCGTAACTGCTCATGTTAATTTTGCTAGTTAAAAAAGCAAGCAGATCCCCGATTTCTGTGGCAAAGGCATCTTTATTTTTGGACATTTGTAATTCACGTGACAACATAAAAGGCACGCCCTGAAGGTAATGAAAGGTTTGGTCGTTTGCTTTGGGCACAGGCGCTGGAGGAGCTGGCCTCTTTACTTGTCGAACGTCACTAATACTTGGATAAACACTGTTCCTTGGAGATGATGGATCAACAATCACAAATCCATCGTCAGATCTGGGCCCTGGTATAGGGGGTGCTTCATCTTTCACGGGAGAAGATCTCCTCTTGCCAAACAAAGAAGAAAACATTTTTACTTCTATTTTATTTTACCAATATTAAAATCCTAAGAACAACTACAACTATGAATCATTCATGACATAAAGTTTGACGTTTTAAATTAATAACAAAGGCAAAAAACCAAAGAGCAAGTTAAGAAGAATAATTAAATTGTTGACCATAAAACATTCAACATCTTTCACTTAGGTATTTGAGTTTTACTTTTTCAATGTAAATTAATCTTTTGAAAATAAAGTTTGAAAAGTGTGCTTCGTTTACGATTTCTTTAACTCGATTTATTTCGATCAATTCTTTTTTGATATCGTTGTACTGGTCAACGATGTCGAAGTTCAACTCTAAATCAAGCCTAATTAATTATTAAAAAATAAAACATAAGATTAACATTATAATGTACTAATTAATTTGGAGTAGAAATCGCATGTTCTGAAAAATAAAGTTTTTTACAAAATAAAACAAACCCATTAAAATTTGATTGGTTTGAATGTTTGACAGTTCTTTCTTACAAGTTTCTTATTAGCGAATAAGCAAATAAGAAGAGCGAGAAATGGGTCAATTGCCAAGTATGACAAGTGCAATGCGTTTAATTATTTTAACGTAAGTGAACTAACTCAACTTCAGACGTCAAAATCTGGCAAAAACATACATTTGGACGTGTTTTGAAGAAATTATCCATGGAAAAATTTAGGTGTAAAATATTAATTTAACAATTAATGTGTAGTTATAAAGTGGATATGACAAGTGCTATAGTGTTGATGTAAAACAATTACTTAAAAGTGTCTGTGAGCAAGTTGTTATTTGCTGTTAAACCAGGTGGCTGCTGGCGCCTATCTGGTTATTATTTTTCTTTATGATCAAACATTTCTGGGTTATTCTTTGTATAGAAAGATGTTCGATCTTGAAAAT
Organism: Papilio xuthus; assembly: GCF_000836235.2. Classification (NCBI taxonomy): domain Eukaryota; kingdom Metazoa; phylum Arthropoda; class Insecta; order Lepidoptera; family Papilionidae; genus Papilio; species Papilio xuthus. The sequence continues at coordinate 215,839 of NW_013531514.1, read as the reverse complement.
TGACTTCAATTATACAATTTACCATTATTATCAGTATTATACTCATTAATCATTAACTTACATATAATCTTTATCACGTTTTATAACAACTTGTTTAACAAAAACAGTGATTATTTTAAAACTCTACATGTGTAAAATGTTACAATTCATATAAAAATTCTATCCTAAATTGTTGTTAACTTTCGTAATGTGTGATTGATAAGAATACAATATCTTTATGACTTCATTTGATTCATAACCATTTTCAAGGTTAAAGATTATTAAAGATTACCTTTGCGTATAGTTAAAATAATAATCACACCCTTGACCACCCTTAAAAGTCGTAGGTTCTACTGTCCTGTCACACCTCTTATACTTTTTCTACATAGTCTGTGCATCATGGTAATAATTCAACCGAGTACACTTTCATACTACATTTCTCTACAGCTCAGCTTGAATCTGATTGTTGAAAAACATTAAATAGTAAACCAATGTGTAGCTGTTTGTTATTTATTCACCACCACATGTATGTTCTATATGTACAAATAACCACATTATTTTTATTACAAATTAGGATTTCTTATTGAAGGTATTCCAATTTATAGCTTCTCTGGTAATCATATGAGATATTGATATCGAGAATATGAAAAGGATCAAATTATAACTGTATAGTATAATATTATTTTTTGTTTTTATAGAAAACTGGCTGTTACTTGAAAATGGCCGATGACTCTGGCCATTCATCCTCACACTTAGGTAAGTCAACTACAAACTAATGACATTTTATCATTATTTTATTAGCCTTCATTGCTTTTATTAATTCTTAAATATGTTGCTTGTAATATTAGAAAAAAAAACATAAATATGGCATAACATATTTAATTGGTTTTGCTCCGATGATCAGTTACTAAGAGTAATAAGTTGGGTGCTTTATTTTGTTCACCAGTGTCAATGTATTACAGAGTACATTGAAAATTTGTTTATTTTTTTCAACAAAATACAAAATGGATAACAAAATCTTATACAAGTAACATCTCACTGACACAAAGGTGACAAGTCACTAGACCTTTTTGTCGTCCGTCAAGCACAAAAACAATTTTTTTTTAAGTCGAAAAAGAAACAAAAATCTGTGTGTTCTGGGTAATTGCCTAAACAGCTGGGCTGATTTTAACGGCATTTTTTTTTCAATTCAGTGTTAATTATACCTTAATTTTTTTACGATCAAGGTGTCAAAAGCATTTTGTGGCTTTTAGTTATTTGAACATTAACAAATTATTGGTTAAATTAATCATGGGAGCGTTAAGTGGTGTCGACAGATGTAGGTAGATGTCTGCGGGTAGTGATTTGGGGTTCCGGGGGTTGGGGGCAGGTGGCGATGTTTTCGCGGGGTACGCCGGAGGCTCGGCCCAACGCCCCGATCGATGTTCACAAGGCCACGGCCGGGTCGCTATCGATTCACGTATAAATAGCAGCAGGCCCGGGCTCCCCGCCCCGCTCGTCCCCCGACCCGCGCCCCTGCCCGCCGCCCTGCGCCCAAGTCGACGTCCGGTCGACCTTGGAGCTTTGCCTGCACGTGCTACTCGTTACTTCCTTAATCATGCAACCAGCTGATATCATGTACTTTGGATGCTTTTGTTTGCTTATGTAATTGAAATAATAAAAAATGTAAGTAATATTGTTCCACGCATTAATTTTTAATGGCGATTTGTTGAGTGGAACACGACTAAAGTGGTAAAAGTTATGATATTTGGCATCATCATTACATAACGTCTACTAATATATTATACCAACACACAAAGTGAAAAATCTAAATTTGTTTGTTAAGAATATTATTATTCTAACGTGAATTGAAATAAGCTAAGAGCAAACCGCCACGTACATGCGGCGTTTCTATTTGTCACGTATACTTACTCATTGTACTAATTTAATTACAATAACAGATCCTTAACTATTTGAAAGATTAACATTTGCATAACAACCAAAATTAGGGGCGGCGCTGCGCTCTAGCCGAGGTCGGTTCCTTTTTTTATATCATTAGGTGGCAAACGAGCGAGCGGTCACCTCAAATCGCAGAAATAGCGAAGAGAACGTTGCCCATAGACATACGCAATAGCATATGCGTTGCTTACCTTTAATCGACGGAGGAGAGGATGCAGATAACAGTGGTAGAGCCCGCTTTAACATCTTCGCACGAATATTTTCCCTTTCCATGCACCTTCTCATCCGGAAAGTCCACTTTCACTTCCCATCCTTTCCTTATAAGAAAAAGGGTGGGAAGGGAAAGAGGATTAAGTTAGGCCTCCGGGACCCACACTTATCAGACGAAACGCGGAATTGCTTCCACTTCATACCTGTCTTCTTTGTGGTTGTGGTATTTCACCGGGCGACCCGGAACAATTCGTGCAAAGATGTTAAAGCGGGCTGTACCACTGTTAAAACCATCTAAAATATGTGTTCCCGTCTTCCAGTACTTAAGTATAGCTAAGTCTTGTAAATATAGAAAATACACTTAGGACTTATAACTTGATTAATTGTAATTAATTAACTTTGTTATAAATCGTTTCTTTAGATGCTATCTTTTTTATAGCAGCCGAGTTTTTCTGTACACGTATATGTACACGAGATTAAGATCAGCTCTTAGATGAGAAGAGGTTTATGTACCGTTTTCACAACCATTGAAAACTGATTTGTTATATTTGTTAACTTGTTATGATTTATTGTTCACGGCTTTAAGTCGCGTCTAAGTACTCAGTTTTCCTTGTTTACTACTTCTTAATGATTTCTCGGAGCTGTCGAGTGAGGAAATATAAAAGAAAAATTACGTTATGAAAGTGAATAACGGGAAAATATTGGATTCTAATTAGAAATAGGAAATCTTTCCTTGAAACTAGTACCCAATTAAGAATTACAAAGGCGTTTTAAATTCCAATTTTCTATTCGAGCCTGCGCTGGCGCTATTCCATTTGCAGAAAAATTGCAACAAATTAACGCCCTATAGATAGAATAATAGAACGAAGAAGTGCTATTTTTTCGACAAAAAAGTGACATTTTGATTTTATTGTTGAAGTAACATTGTTTAGCTAGTTATATCATGTGACCTGCAAAGTGCCCAAATTTTACACGCACCGGGACAAGCAACAGACAATACAAACAAATCAGCTAAACGTCCCCCGCTTGTTGTGACTGCGGTCGTTTGGATACGGGAAGGTCAAGGGCGCTTTTAGGATGTAAGGAAAGGGGATAGGGAGGCGGGCGCCGGGTGGTGGGGTCCCATGGGCGGGGCTCAGAGCCGAGCGCCAGAAATAGACTCAGCAACACCGTTTGTCAACATACGCCCACGCAGCGACGCCCCGGCCGACCCTGGCCGCCCCCCCGGGTCCGGGTGGCGCCGCCGCGGGGGTAGGGCCTGGGGTAGACAGGCTCGCGTCCTGGAAAACCGTCGTCTTCTGGGAAACCGAGTGTCGTACTACGCCAATCTCTGACATTCCCCGATAAAAGCATTTAATACTACAATTCTTACTACTGCGATTTTATTTTATAAAATAAAAGGTTACACAAGTTGCGAAAACTATAATATGTACCTCACAAGACATTTTACATCACAAGACCTTTTAAAATCTATTAGTAAATGAGTAAAATTATATTTCAATACTCTAAACCATGCGGCAGATAGTATTTAAACTTATGTAAGTGAGGCTAAAGCTAGAAGGTGGCTAAGTTAATTAATGATTCCAATTACAATAAAGTCGCCACGCGCCCTTTGTACGCGCGAGTCTATTTCCGTACCTCCCTCGACCTTCAAGTTCGTGCTTCAAGGTGCTAGTACAAGCGCTTTACAAAAAATGTTTCCGTAATAAAAAAAAAAACTATATTTGCTTGTTTGTTCGGTAGAGGTTTTTATAATCATTTTGTAGCAAAACAGTTTATGTTGGTAATGTTTAAAACCGAAAACGTTAACTTTAGTTTTTGACATGTTCCATTTCGTTCCATGATTAACTTCTCATGAACCATACAATATTGAGATAAAGAGTTTAAGTAGTTTCGCAGTAGCTGTGAGATCGGTTGCTTCATTACTCATGTCCACATCATATTATAATTTTTACTATGTGCATTTTAAAAAGGGATGGGACAGGGTGTGGTGGTGTAAGGGTGGCTTGCATTGCCCCCCGCCTCCCCCACTCGCTCGCACTGCGCTCTGCAATCACTAAACCGGCTAACCTACATAAACTTTCAAACTTTCAACTAATCCTTCTTGTTGATAATAGAATTAAAGTTGTTGTGTTGTACCTATTATAAATTCCGGCGATAATGTGTAATAAAAACTGCTCCGTAAAAGTATTCCGTTTCTAGCTCGTGTACACTGGACTGTGTCTAATGATTTATTTAATGTAAAAATGAGGCAATAACTATTATTCCACCCTTTTTCAAATACAAGATCAAGCAAGAACTGTGACGAATTAAAATTTATTGATGTACTGAACTGTGCTTTTATCTCAGTATCAAAGAGTAAAAGCACATAAATGTGTCTCATATAGAAAACACGTTGGTTGGTGCTTGAGGTCGGGCAGCGTACAGCCAATGACCACACTCTGGCGCCGGGCCTATACGCTCACGACCGGTCTGCTTCAGGTTCCTTAATTCTAAAAATATCAACAACCCTCATACTTACATAATTATTATTGCTCGGAGGCTGTGTTTCCTTCCCCTGCCGGAGAGCGCGCTGGCCGCCCCGCGACCGCGACACACCCTCAGCCCTCAGTCGGAGACCAACCGTCGTGTAGGTCGAACGTATCCTAAACTGCATCCTATTATCACATCGCCGGTATGCTCATCGTACTCTCCGGACTACATTTGTAAATGAACTGAGAATTATTATATGATACGTACAACGCACGATGACCATTTGCAATAACAATATCTCTTAATTTATTCAACATTTATCTTGTTTTTATAAATTTGGTGCAAGTGGACCATAATTTTCAAGTGATTTAAGAAAACTAGTATGTCTGCCGACCCGGCGCCTGTCTCTACTAAAGGTAACAACTGAATTAATGTTCTACTGAATATGCTTATTTCTTTGTTTTGCTGACTATATCTTTTAGTTCTATCTTCATCATGCTTCATAAATATTTGATGTATAAGTTTTATGTGGAGATCCAAATACCCCGAACCTTAAATACCATAACAATCCTTCTATGCGCTGTTATTTGAAATGCAGGTAGTTGCTGTTGTGAAATTAATCCTAAAACATCGTCGTGTTTATATCAAGTACTATATAAATATTGATTATTTGATTTGATTTGAAATATAAGTGGAACTAATGTAGAGTTTCCGATGTTTCTGGGTCACGTGTTAACTATTTCAAACATATAGAGCATCGCGCTACCTTCATCCCAAAGAATAAACAAATACAAAGATTTCACAATTTGAAATACTTGTCATATTTAAAGAATTAATCTCACTACGGATTTTTGAGATAGACATGTACAACTGTGTACCACAAATTCCTTCGTCGAAATTGTGACCATTTTACCCAACATATATGTACCTATTTCCAAAGTTGCGTAGTTTAGTCGCTAGAGGCCTTCAAAGTTTTTAAATTATTTAACGTTATGCAAATATCTCTAAAGGTCTTTTCGATTTTATTCATATTTAAAGCATGGTTTTTGTTTGTTCAATCTAATTAGTTATCACGTGGTAGTGTAATACAAATTTGGTTATTTAACTCCGAGGGAACTTGGGGTATGGCAGTGAAAATGGCAATTAATTTGTATTTTTTATATTGTAAGGTGGCAAACCAGTAAGCGACTAGAAATACTTATTAACGCTTAAATGTCGAAGTGACCGTTACCCATAAACATCTCCAACTAGTTGAAAGTTTATCGATGCCTTGCCTACTTTAAATGGACAGAGAAAGGCCCGAACAGAAAGACGATATTTCACCTACCTATATGTACGTCTTCCGTGTTAAATCTACCTTCCCCTAGCTATTCTTCTTTTATAAGAAGAGGATAGAAAGCGAAAGAGGACCAGACTTTGGCTTCCGGCAAGCATACACACTCATCTGATGAAACGCAGAATTACTTCCACTTGTCGCACGTTTTGTTTTGTGGTAGTGGTATTTCACCGATGAAACAGGCCGTTCTTACAACAGCTAATGTTGCTGCTGACTCTACCACTGCTGAGTGTTGTAATAACTGGCAGGTGCTATGAAACAAAAAGCAGGCTAAAGAGATTTTTAACATTTGACAATTTCTGTCTCTGAATTGAGTTGAAGAGCGAATAATCTCACCCCATATATCGAGGAACATTGCACTCTTTCGACATTTGATTTGGCTGTACGAGGTCAGTGTCCATGACGTCACGCTGCGTCAGTGACGTGTCCCGGGTTCGAGTCACGACCGTGGCAGATCGCGTGGCGGCGCGGTCGCGTGCAGTCGCACGTTGCCCTCTGTCATTACAGCTGCTGATTATAGGGAGCACTGTTGTTTACTGTGCAACTTTTCTACGAAACTTCGCACTGGAATTAAAAACTATTTCATTTCGTCTAATGTATTTCTACGTATTTCTTTACATAAATATTGCAATGAGTACTGGTAGAATAAGGCCTGGGTCTGTATGAATCATGCGCAAAAGTTACCTAAACCTCTTGCTCATTTGGCACCGTCTTCAATAGACAAACTTCTATTTCAATATTATTATTAAAATAATTTGTTAACACACTGCAGCTAATTAGCCGATGCGTGTGTTGAATAGCTTAGAGACATATTGTTTATCTACTCTATTTTTAAAAGTGTTTATTGATGGAGCCATCATTACGTTTTCTACGAATTTGTTCCAAGCCGTGTCTGTTCCTTGGTGGCTTGATATATCCAAAAGTAGGAAAACAATTGCGAGAAAGAGTTCACGGGCATGTCGTCACTATCCTATAATAAATAAAAGTTATCTCATCAATTTTGATAAGTGGCTCTTTTATGTCAATAATAAGACCGATTTCCCGACAAATAATTGTATCAAAACTGGTTGAGCTGAGTGATGACTACGTACGAACTTTCATATTCTAATCTATATTCGTAAAAATTGGCACAGCCAGTAATAATTTTTGGCTTTTGAGTCATCATCACATTAAATGGGGAAACTGCGCAGTATGGCAGGTGTCGGGTGAGTGGTAAATCTTGCGAGGCCCATTAGTGACAGGACGGGTCCTGGTTGCGGCCTAGTGCTGGGTGTATTTGTGCCATCCCTGACGCACGTTCACCGCTGACCGTGCCACTGGGATTTCCCGTATTGAATCATTGTGTTTAACATTAAGTGTCATCAGAGTTAAAAACAGAAACTCTTATTTTTTGATTTGTTGGCCATAGTTGTGTAAATAAAACACTGATACCGTAAGCTCTAAAAATCTAATTAGGATTGCTTTAAAAATTCTCATTTGAGCAAATCAAAGTTTCCAGTGCATTTCGCAAAATGCTTTTAACCTCAATTATAATTTTACTGCGATTTACTGATCTTTGATAATTTCAAGACCGAAATTTAATTACATGCCACAATAAGTGTATAATACATTTCACAGTAAATTTGAAACTGCACACATTCACTGTGGACTAAAATAATTGTGTTTAGGAGTGAAGCAATTATTAGCGCCAACAAAAAGACCGCGGCGCCGTTTTGTGCCGATCCTCGGTCATCGTGCAAATGTGGCGACGACGGCAGTGGACGCCGGCGGGCGCCACTTACTCACCTCCCAGGCCTGGAGCCCGGTGGCACAGGATTGATGCGCGACACCGATATAAATTAATTAAGTAGTCGTATCATGAGATTATTTTCGCTTTTAATTATAATATCAATCTTGGATTTCGTAAAGACGAACAAGGACATACTTTTGTTTAGAATAACGAGGTGGTACTGTTTCGGCGAACAGAACATTCTAAGTAGTTGTTTCATGTAATAGCCGAGTTTTTATTCTAGAAGAATCTGCCGTTAAGCTTCTGTATGACTTTTTTGTTACTTTACTGATTTTTTTTTATTATTGCTATAATTTAAGGTATAAATAGAGATTTAGTGTTCCTATGTCACGATCTGCTGCATATCCGAGGAAAGTAGTGGCTCCAATGGCACGGCGTATTTTGTCCGTCGTCGGTCGTCGGCTGGTTGTTTTTTTGGACGTCTATAAACACAGACATGAGGCGCCCAAAGTTCGCACACAAATAGAGTCCGCTGCCCGTTGCCCGCTCGATCGGCGCCGGCGCAATTGACTCACCCACTACCCAGGGTTGAACTTGAAGGTGCTCACAAAATGTCGTATTTATCGACGTTGTAATATCACCTGTAATAATTATTATGTCTTCTTTACTTTCTGTATAATATATCTATTGGACAAAGATGAAGATCAATACGTTTACTGAGCAACTACGAGTATAATTAATAAAATATTGATGCCAGGCAACAATGTCATTGGTATAAAAGTTCTGAATTTAAAATAACTTTATTTTATCCGTATAATAATAGTGTATTGTTTGTGTTTAAGTGTGAAGGTGTAGCCGATAACGTAAAGGTCGAAATTAGTGAAGGAACGACTGCATATTAATGCGGTCGCGCCCGCGCCGGCTCGCCCAACCGGATCGTGCATTATCGCTTTGTTTCTTTATATGGCCGGCGAAATTACCAATTTGGGCAAAATTTCAAGTACTTTGGATACATTATTGGCTGACTTTCGCGCTAATATGACAGCATATAAGCAATTAGGAGACTACTGTTGTAGTTTTTTTTCTATCAGGAACTCAATGTATTTTTGTGTTTTTTTTTATACCAATTTTGAAAAGAAAATTTTGTTTGTTAATAAATTATGTATTGTTAAAAACCTATTTCCTAAAATCGTTTACTGATAGAAAACACTTTCAGCGTGTGACCGTGGCTTTATTTTAACCATATCGTCGGCAAACGGTAACCTGGTTTCATCATTGTAACAGGCGAAAGTAAAATGTGGCTATTTACTTATCCAACATTTTTAAGTAACATGTCCATTGTTCTTTGATGTGCTAACCTCATATTCAAAAGTAATGTAAATAACACTACTTTCGATTTGTCACTTGTATACAGGTTGCACATAATTTCTTGAAAGAAAAAATGAAGAGCGACATAGTGTGCGTTAATCCTGTTACGCACAATTACGGTGGCTCGTATAAATAAGCGATTAGATCAGCGCGTCTGGGCGGGCGGCGTCGGGCGGCCGGCGCCCGGTCACTCGGCCTCGGCCGGAGGATGCCGCGACAGCTCTTCCGCGTGCTCCGACTCCTCGCGACACGTCATTCCTGCTTACAACTCCACGTCATAGTATCAAATTTATGATGTTTCCTTCAAAACTCATAAAGTTGGCTTGAAATGATTTTAGTCATATATTCAACCATATTTCCAGCATGTGATGTCTCATATGTCACCGAGATTTTTTCAAATACTTATTATTCCTTATCTTCTTGGGGTATGAGGTAATTCGCGCTTTCTATTATAAGGAACAAAGCAATATTGTACAAATTTGAACGTTGACTTAAGTAAACGATTAAAAGTGCATCATATATAATCTATCTGTGCAGATATACATATGTATGTAATCAGCGTCACAAATATAAATGTGATATATTTGATGAGTCGTGTATGGAACCTGATTTCGAGAGGACAATGTTTATTAACAATTAAAGGAGGAACAGAATAGATCAGTTTAATTTTCATGAAAGCTGGAGTATCGTCTGTCGGCCACAAAGCGAATCATATATATTTTATAGTCGGCCATTTGTCGGTGACCGGCCTTTTGCAGGTTTGCCTTGAATTAATTTGTGTTTAACAGGCAAGGTCACATTCTAAATATAACATCGCGGCGACTTTTATTACAAATGTAAATAATAAGTTGTCTGTATAGTCAACTATCGATTATAATAATGTAAATCCTGCCCTGTTCTCTACTGCATATGTATATATATGTAAGTCTCACGTAATCATATTTGCCGAGAGAGGGATGTCTTTTTGCTGAATTTATGTGTGCTATAAATAAATTATTATACACATTCCAAATCACCGCCGATCCCTATATCTTCATCCATTAGAATAAAGTGAGGGCTAACAAAATATGCTCCGTCCTAATGAAATTTTGATGTTAAACAACGCTGGAATCGGACGTCGTGCACGGCTCTCACTCTTATCTAATCTACTTAATTTAAGTGACTTGCGATTTTTGTTTTTTTAACAAGTCCCAAGAAATCAGGTATTGAAAAATCAAAGTCAAAGCCGGAAAAAGTGATATAATTTTTCCTTCTTGCACTTTGGCGTTTGGAAATGCTTACTAATTTCACAGACTTTTTCGAAATAGAGGTTACTTTGTTCCTTTTCCAACAGTGGTTTTGATTGCTTTGTCAAAAGTGTGTGGCATCCATGATTGCCTAGGTTTGAAATGTTACGTTAAAAGCGAAGTCAGGGACGATGCAACCGTCACGCTAAGTGAATAAATGTTGGCTTGTCCTAACATATCAGTTTGAGTGAAATTGTGTGAGACCAAGGCAATTTTAAACTTCTTTGACCCCTCGTTTAAAAAAAAGTGATAGTGGAGCAAATTCCTTAGCTTGAAACTATAATACATTAGTTTTGTTCAATCTCTTGGGTATTCAAATGAACCAACACATCCTCTTTACATATAATAGGGTCTTAAAGGTACGCAGGTACAGTTGATTTGACGCAACACATGCTCGGTCCGGGTCTGCGTAATTGACTACTGTTTTCCTGTCGGAGGCTTTTGTCTTCGCTTGGTATTTTTACCATGTCTGCGATAATCGTGATAGTTGTCACGTAAGCAATTGTTAGCTTTTCTTACTTACGACTGATTTTAAGTAATCAATCTGTATATCTAAAAAATAATAGTCAGTGTTGAATTTAATCTGAATATTTCCGGCGGTAAAGTGAAAAAAAGTTTTATAGAAATTCGTTGAAGTAGTCCATGTACCAATGTGTTTTTGAATTTAAAACGTATATTTATTCGTCGTTGTCGCAATGCAGGAAAGCTTCGGGCGACCTGCACGTGTCGAAAAAGAAATTCAAAGATATGTGTGAAGTCAGCCAACCCGCACTGATTCAGCGCGGATGACTATGATCTTGTCACCATAAGTTGAATAGGCTCCGAGCACATCGGTAAGGACATATTCATATATGTCTCAGTCAGCTCATGCTGACAACGATTACATTTTAATTACGTTACAGCTTACAGCTGCACGTGTGAAAAAAGTGGCTTACTCCTCTTTTTGTTAGTCGCCTGCAATATTAATGACGTAAGACCGTGAACTATCGTTGACCTTCGCGGCCGTTTCATTACTAAGTCCGTCGATGTGCGCCTCATCGAGCTTTCTTTCGGAACGCTTCCTGGAAAATTATGCAAAGTTGCCAAGAGAATTTAGTGTAATGTTAGCCGTTTGTCGCGTATAGCGGCTCGAGGTCGCTTGCAGCGCTGCAGGGACCAGTTGTGAATGGATCGGTGGCGCTGGCGGCGCTCGCGGCGCGCGCGCAACAGTCTGTGCCCAGCTGCGAGCCGAGGTGAACGTGCCAAGCTCGAAAGTGTGTTGTCTCGCCGCACGTCGGCAGTGCCAGTGCCCACATAAGATGTTTGCGTGTAGCGCAGTGCTATTCTTTCGTGATTGAGTTCAGTACAGTGTTTAAGGTGGATTCCGGACTTTACCGGGCCGTGGAGCACGCGCAGCGGCTCGAGCGGTCCCAGGCTATGTACGTCATGAATTTAGGTGAGTCCGCTATCCTTCCACGTTCTTTATTTTTTACGACTATTATTGGAACTAGACGGAACCGGTACCCGATGGCGCGATTCTTGTCGAGCACGGATGTCGAAAATGTTATCGCTTCGTAAAGACCTAGTTTTTTTATGTGATATACCGACATGTAGACATGTAGCCTTTCTCTTTCACGTTTTCGACGTATCCCGTCCGCGGAGTCGGCCCGGCCCGATTGCTCGTCGTATAAACAACTTTGTGCGGCGTACGATTCCATTTCAATTTGTATCTTATTCATAGCGCAATGTTTATGCATGTGTATGTTTTTATTACAGTTCACGTACAGCGTGTGGGCGTGTGTTGGTGTGTTTGCGCTATCATGTTGCTATTTTAGTCGCGCGTCTGTGTGCATCCCTCATACGAACACGTTACGCTCGTGTGCGTGGCGTATCCGCGTTCACCGTCTTATCATTTTCTTCACTCGATACCACTGCTAAATATTTCTATTCAATCGAAGAGTCCTTGTGACTATCGCCGGTACGATAGTAATGTTTTCGGAAAAATTATTTGTTGCTGCGGTATCAACTAATACTTCTATTATTTCACATTAAATCAACTATGTATGCATTAACCTAATCGATCTGACATTATGCATTATGACTAAAGCACACAACCTGGTCGTAGGCACCAGCCATCAGGAAGAGCCGTTGCGTTTCGGCAGCAGCCGCGACGTGTTTTTTTTCCGGCTCGGATTTTATGAATGAGATCTGATGGTTCACGATTGAAGAATTTACACCGCTTTAGCAGTAAAAGCTCAAGGCTGATGTCGTTGCAAACCGAAAGCATTAATTAATATTTTTCGTCACTCGACTAGCGAACACTCCGCTTGCTGTGGTCATCTATACGCAGAAATTTAACTTACGGTATGTTCCTTCACCACAGTTCGAAAATGAATCAATTCGAGCATGAGTTAAAACGAGTTCCTACAGAGAAGCTTGTTTTAAAAGGAAAATATTAAAACTTTGATAGAATTACGACATTCCATGCAAAAAAGTATGTTTCCGTTGACTTGTAGAATACAACTATGAAACAATGTAAATGTATGGAACTCATTGATTGAGTAAATCTCACCGCAAATGTGTATACTGGCAGCAGAGGCAGGGATTCCTTAATATCTCGTCAATATTTGAACCACTGAAGACATTATTGCCAATCATACCATACAATCTGTCCATCTTTTCTGCAATTCGCCAACCGCTTTGGCCAGGACTTGACGTTTCTGCTGGCACAACTTTGTGCCACGCTTACTAAACCAGCACGGACGTACTCCAGGTCCCCGGGCAATGGCGATAGTGTAGTGAGCAATACAAGCGAATTTCGCAGCAATCTTAGCAATTCAATACGCACTGCGAACATCTTTGCTCTTTCAAAGCAACATTCCGCAGCATAAGTCAAAATATAACATATCATTAATGTGTAGTGTAGTAGTGAGCGAGTTATTTGCACTGTCCGATGGCTGCCTTATCAGCCACGGCACGTCCCTAGGTCGCAGATGTCACTCGATCACCGCTCGCCGCTTGCCACTCGTCGCTATACTGCACAACGCTGCATTTGTTTATTTAATTTCATAGGATAAACGTATTTGTACCGTGTTTATTTCATTTCATCACCGACGATACCTCGTCGTTATCGTAATCTAGCAGCGCTCAGTGCAATATTAAATTTCTTATCAATTGAGAAGAATAGAGCCAGCGCCTCGATAACAAATGTGACAATATGATTATGAATGATTATATTATTACAAACTTATATGATAACATATACATATTATCAAAGTTTTGTAAGATAAACCATTAGGTTTTCCCCTAATAAAAGTGTTGATTTTATTATTTATCTACGATTAATATAATATGATAATAATATTAGTACTTTTGTCTGACTAACAGCTTCTGCGTATCACAAGTATGTATATACTATGTAATGTGTCTGACGGTTTGTTTGTATGTCAATTACGTTGTGACCTCCTCAAGCCTATACGTTAGAACCGATATTGAAGAGTGCGGTGTCAATTGACTCGTATATTTTGGCGGAAAATTTGACTTTTTGTCCCCCACGATCCTTTTCACCAATGTCCCTCCTCGTTGTAGCATAGTTTCGGTACAACGTTTTTTTTTATATTATCCGAGGGTAAACAAGCAAGCGGTTCCTACTTTCGACGAAATAGATCAGTGACTGCAGTTACAGGTGCCCTGTCTACCTTTAACCAAAAGAGGAGGGGACGCACAGAAAGAGTTATCTGTTCTATATCTTCTGTTCTTATGCCTCCTGCCTGTAAAAACTAAGCTCTAGTAAGTTACATTAAGTGCGGTTTAGTTGGAAATGCTCTGCCCCCCGTACCTGTGGTGGCCACTACTGGGAACCAGTTGGCAGGCGCGCGGCCTGGAATGCTGACAGGGTCGGCAGACGCGCCGGCGCTCGCCCGCTCGCCCGGTCGCCGACCCTCTGCCGGAACTCCTCACAATGCGGTCGCACACGGTGCAACACAATGCGCACGCGCATGCGCTAACACTGTGACGTATTACTTTTTAAATTTTTGCAACTAAAGATGTTATAAGGAGCATTGAAATATGGATGGCCTGCATGAGGCCAAGTATTTTGCGACGTTGTAAGATGATGTAACCTTAACAGCGCGCTCGTATATATATATGTTAATAATCTTAAGGAATATTAGCTTTTATAAATTAAATGCTTATTTATTTCCTAGTATAGAGGAAGAAGGCTATGTAGTTTTTATAACTTTTCAATTCTCGACGCTTCCAGTCGCGGTAAGAAATGATTCACCGCTACGCTTCATGTAAAAACCACAAGTTTTGCGTTAATGAGGCATTGAGACACGGAATGCTCAGCCTTTGTTATTTCTACAGCTTGACCCATAAAATATTAACGTAGTCCCAAGAGATCGCACTGCTAAATGACGTGTAGGTGCTTTTTAGACGATTTATGTTAAAATACAGTAGTGAAATAATTTTGTTACCAAACGCTGCTGATTAATGTTACTAGTGGATCGACAGTGGACACTCTAAAGCGTTTTTTTTTTAAATTGTTTTAGTCAAGAATTTTGCACTATCCCACTCAGCAAGCACACAGCGCTTGCGTCTGCCTGTGCGAATTGGGCGTTATTTTTCCGCCTTACGTCAGCGAGTGACGCACGCGCGCGTTTGCGACCGAAATAAAATGTCGTGTCTAGACGACTCGAAGGACGCCCGGACTATCGGCACATCTTTGTACAAAAAAAAGGAGGAAGAGAAAGGCGCTGTTTGAACTGTCAATCCCCACAATATTGTGTCAAGGATTGTAGGTGTGTATTCATTTTTGCTACAAACAATAATTACCATTGATAGATAACATTGCCCCCACATAAGTGGGATAAAGACGATGATACATACAATTATGTAAGCCTTAAAAATTAACGCAACGTAATAATTGTTTCCAGTATCGTCTATGATAGCTACATAAGGAATAAGGTGTTCTGAGAGTGTATTAGTTTGTATTAACATTTTGTATATGCGTTGTCTTGAAAATAACAATCTAGGGTTATGTGTACAAAATATAAAAGTTAATTTAAATCGCCTTATTCATAATGCTGTCAAACATTCAAATGTAATGCATATAGAATATTTGTTAACTCAAAAACATGCTACTCATTTGTTAGTTGTATTTACTTTACAACTTTATAATGATCGGTAACGCCTGCAGCTCATAATGTTCAATTAAAAGCAGGAGGAAGGAATGTGAAAACCAAGCGAAAATGGAACACAGAGTTTCCTTCAAGACAGATTTCGAGGTGTGATAAATTGCTCTATGCTAAGTAAAAACGATTGGACTCTGGCTAGATCTCGCGGCAGTGTGTAAGAAGCGTGATTCCTCGAATCGACGTTGCGGTAAGCTGGAGCTTCCTTAACTTGACCCAATTAAAAAGCAAATCGTGACAATTAGAATAGAACATTGCCTATGTGTCATCAAATCTAGTATGGAGGCGTGAATGCTTAAGTTACTTTAAAGAAAAAGAACCTCATTATAATGAGTTTTCTTTTTTTAAGAACCACAAATATAATTTTTGCCACGGTAACGATAGCGGACTTTATGTGTCTTTGAGTTTAGCTAATACTAGCTCTTCTGAACAACAGTCAATTAGTAGAGACATCCGACCCCTGACCCTTGACGTTACATGTTGCATTGTTCATAACATTACAGTATGCCTACAAAATACAAAAATACCTTGACTGTCGAAATGACACTCTTGTGACACAGGCGGCGTAAAAACTAAGATTGATTCCTCATCAGATTCCTTTTTACGTTACGATATTATTAGCATTAGCCGCCTCAGTTTTTTATTTATCTCATTGCGTTTTTATAACTGTAATAGATTCTTGTGCGCCGGAGCGTGAAATGCGTCTATCGCTTCCTTCTTTTAAATTTGGTCGGAAAAGGAAGTTCTATGATCGGCTGTTTTTCGATAAATTGTTTGGTGGTTTTTAATTCAGCCAAACAAGAACTTCTATCTATTTTGTTATGTAAACTATTACTGTGACTGAGTTCCTGACATGTGGCGAGTGTGGTGTTACTATAGATGTCCACACAGCATTAGTCATACGTTACTACTTTGTTTGATTTTTACTGAGAAATGTTTGCCCTTTACGTTACGTTTACAGACTATGTGACCTTTGACAAGGCCGCGTGGGCAGTGGCGCGCCCCGGCGGCAGGGGTCACGTCCAACCGAGAAAAATATTACCTTTAGTATCGGTTTGATTGTATGTGAGAGCGCGTGGGTGAAACAAGATGCCAAGCACATTGTTTCATAGTTCCTTTTAATGGTGCTTTCATATGAAAGGTCAGGTTAAAGAGGAAACATTTTTCTTAATAATTTATTAATGATTATGCTCGTCTCTCGCGTTCATTTATGTGCATTGTCAAGGTTCCTATTCTCTTGTATCTTTGCTATCATCAGCAGTGTCAAATATATCGTGCTTATTGTTTATTGGCACAATAAAACATATCTCGAACGGTTTCCACTAATAGCTCCACTGACGTATGATTTAAATAACCAATCTGGTATCGAGTTATTTCCTTCGCCATCGAGCTGCGCGTTTATTTGGTTTAAATCGGGCAACGGGAGCGGAAGCGCAGTTTGGATTTATGGCGTTCAGAGGCCATTTTATTTATGGACTAGCATGTAATAGAAATAGACGACGACGACTGGCGAGCGATGGTACCAGAAGACACAAACGTGAGAGCAGTACTGCTGTTGTCAGTGCACGCTGCTTCGTACAGAAGGGAATTACAGCTATAACTTGTTGTATGCACAAAATCATATTCTTGATCGTTATAGCATCGGGATATGTATGTATGTTCAACATATGTGTCCTTCTACTATAAGAGAAAACCTTTAATGGTATAAGGTTTTAATAAGCTAAAATTAACAGTAGAATTCATTTTAGTAGCATTAGATACATTGACAAAGACACTAACAAAACAGATTGAAGTTTACATCACCTTCAACATAGTTGATTGAAATATGTTTCGGAAAATTGATAGAGTAATAATTCCGGAATTTACATTAAGAGGTACTGGTTGATAACTTTCTTGTTATGGCTAATATTTTATATTATTATAAAAGCATAATACGTTGTATTCTTATATCGACTGCGCATTCTTATTAATTTCTGTACCGCAACTTGAATCGGTTCTCCGAAATAAAGCAATGTAACTGTAAAAACTTGTTTGAAATCAATTAGCCCTTTTTTTGAGCACACAGCAAGTTGACAGACCAAACATGTTCATTGTGCTATATCAATTCAGTGTTATGTTCAAGACAGAGATAGACAAATAATAAAGAATTATAATTATCTAGTAAAATAATAAAAAAAACAATGTCACGGTTATTTTCGGTATCATTATCCTAATCTAAGCGATAAACTCTTGCGATATTAGTTCGGCTTGTATCTGCTTTGGGCTGGTTTTACAAGTGAGTATTCATCTCGAGGCAATTATATTTCTAGCTGTGGAGGTCCGGCATAATAGAGACGGGGGTCGCGAGGTGCGGGGTGCGGGGCGCGGGGCGGCAGGAAGCAGCAATAGCGGTGTGTCAGAGGTCGCGCCCAAACAGACCGGCTCGAGCCACCACCTGCCGGACAACGTTGTGACCACCGCCTTTATAATATCTAACACTTTGTTTATTACATTTCTCTTTAATTTTACTTATTTGATATTATTAAGATAACGTAATCACAATCACAAACATTGGTCCATGGAACTTTTGTAAAATATACAGTAGGTTATTTAAAATCCCTTTGAACAAGAATGATTACTTATTTCTAGAAAGACCAACGGACACTTTTTACTAGGTAGATATAAAAGTAATTAATAAACAGGTAGCCAATAATTGGTCTTCACAAATAAAACTTAATATATCGGTCTATTTCATTAGCTTTTGCAAAAGGTTACCATGTCGTGGTAAGGTGGACTCGTACTACTGCCGGCCGCCACCGCCTGGCACCGGACCTCGCCACTTCGTGCTACTCGTCATAGAAACACGCCAGAGTTTATCCACAAATATGGGCTCGCATTACGCCCGCGCAATCCTTAAACGACAAATTCCATTTATTGGCTTCGTCTAAGATATAATAAGAAGTAAGTCCTAAACCTGGATTTTATAATCTGAAAACCAATAAAGGAATAAAAGACTGAAAAAAGTAAAGAAAATATCGGTCTGCAACATGACGAAGATACGACTCTGTATGCAAGGAAAATACTTACTTATTGCATCCATATTGGGATTATAACAGCTTGATTTGAATTTGACAGCTGTCGCCAATTGATCGTGTTCATTTCAACGTCGTTATTTATCGACGTAACTGATTGCTGGCAGTGCGTTAGCATGACGTCACAATTGAATTAAGTCATATAGAGAGTGCAGTATTGAAGCAGGGAAATTATATAAAAATGGCAGCGCCTGTTAATCATTCATGATGTAACACTGTTAACAGGAGCTTTTTTATAATCTAAAATATAGTGCTTAGCTCACCTTTACTCAACTATCATATTTACATTTATTTGTGAAAATTTCAAGCCATTGTTACTTAAACAAATAGCAGGATGCTATAAATCTTCACAGGATAAAGTGGCATAAAGCAATGGATTATGTGATCATAAACATTCAATCAGATATACTTAAAAGATTAACTAAATCTTATCCAACAATGTAGAGTGTCATGAACTTTGTTATGTCGCATTGTAAATGCAATAAAAATATCGATGTCTATATTTAGAATTAACCGTCGACATCCGCCATGACGCAAAGTTTTATTGCTCATAATTATAAATAATTGAATTTGCTGAGTCGATGCAGTTTCCTCGTGTTAAAAATATCCTACAATGGAAACTTCAATGCAATTAAACTAGCAAAGAAGGCGTTGTGTTTGTAAACAATTATATGATCTGTGCAACAGATAAATCTATTGTGCAACTGATGGTTAAATGGTAAAGAGATCAACATTGTTCATTTGTTAGTCTTTTATCTTTAATCTACAATTATTATGCGACTGACAAAATTCGCAACAAACCGTATCATGTCTGTTTCAGAATAACAGAGAAAATAAAATAATTTTCTGCGCTGTTTAATAGCCGTTAGTATTTATTTACGTACTTTAGCTATTATAAACTCTGCCGCTTATCAGTTCGTGCGGTGTTGATCATGAGATCATGTTCGAAGCTATTTATAAATTACATGTTCGCGTTCGCAACTAACTGTGCTATAAATGTTCAAGATGAATGCGAACTCGTTATTGTTGCGAACTTTTAGTTCATTCTTGTTTTTGAGGTTTTCCCATCAAGTGACGCAGTGAGTGTCGATCCAACGCGTTGCGAATACAGCTTTATCGACTTTAGCGTCGCTACTGATCAATGCATGACCAGATATATTGAAATCACATGGCGCTACGTCAACTTACGCAATTCATATCATTTAAATGATAGGAATATTTTGAAGAAAAATCGCGTTACCTAGCAACCTCTGAATGTGTAGGAGATGATAATCACGGCAAAAATATTAGAAGTATTTTGTGTATTTTTACATATGTTTCTTTTTCGTACTTGTAAATAAATGTAGAATAAGCATTTAAGGAAAAAACCTTTTTTCATTTCATAAAAATACTTAATGTGGAATAAACAGCAAGAATAGGCTGGGCGGTTGGGCGGTTGGGCGGATGCACATTGCGCCACCGGAAATGACGCGAAGAATAGATGCACTGTGTTATTATTGGTTGACTTGTTATGTAATACAATATATATTGTGACATTAGCAAAACCTTACACATCTGATTGGGCAATAAATAAAAAAGCAATCAAATACCAAGAAAACCATTTATCTGATACTTACGTGTTATTTTAGTTGGATACTTGCCCTCACCCTTGAGATAAAGTTTAAGTTCAGTTTTAAGTAATGACTTCTAACCACAAGTAGTTAATTGGTTAGTCTCTTTGATCTTTGATAGAAGAGATTTGCAAGTGTTCTAAGAACTGAAACTTTTTACGTATGTCGTATAATAAAACATACATTTGTTTTAGGCAATTATTTGTTAAGCTGGTTTACGTAATTGTGACTGCGTGACGTAAGCACACGTGGAACAGATACGAGATCAAAGGTGAAGATGGTAAATATTTTTGGTAATTTGAATGTAATTAAGGTGCGTCACAGTGTCCAGGAGGCCTAGCATAAAAATTGCGAGAATGTATTGTAACGCTGCTACTTTAGAAATATTGTAGCTGGGCGGGAGGCATATTTGAATAGTCAATATGACTTTAATTTGTGAATGACACTAGAAATTAAAATTAATAATTCTTCATTGGTCTAATGTGTTTTAAGGTTATGGATAACGTACGACCTAAAGCGTATAGGGACTTTGAGCTCTTTATCTTATACTCCAGATATGGAGCGCCGATTTTAAGTCATATAATCGTATCTCAGATGCGACACCTCAACACGAGTATGTTACTAGGCAGGCACATTTGTATCTGAAGACGAAGGGCAGCCATTAATTACCAAATTTTTAAACTTCTTCTTATGCTTCTCAAATATATAATTAGTGAAGCAAGTTGATAAAGCTTGGACATTAGTGTTGCCATGTCTATTGATACGTATTATGTTGTCGAAGGTGAATTTTTTTGGTGGTTATAACAGTTTAATGAATTTCGCACCAATTACAAAACAAAATGTGAACGCGTGTAACAGTTGTCGGATAAACGCAATGTGGGGCAAGCGATCTGTAAGCAGGTCTTGGCTCCGGTCGGCCGTTGGCTGCGGCCTCCGGTTGACAGGGAGACAGCCTGTGTGCTCTGTGCACGCTGAATCATGCGGTTTGCACTCGACGAGATGCGACTATTTAACCGGACAGTAATGCCATTATCAATTTGTACATTGGATAAGAATCGGTAATTTCAGTGGTACAATCCAACGGTTGTGTAGCATATAATAAAGATATAATACTGTCGTGGATACTGAAATAATATTAAAGATCTCATGAGAAGTGTCGGCGTTTGCAAATAGGACGATGAACCGAAGGGTCGTTCGTTTTGCGGTTTCCACAGCAAACATTGCCGAGTTCAACTTCCAACTCGGAGATCTATTTCGGCGGATGCCTTAACGCCGTTGCACATCTAAATCGGTCCTGTACGTTTTTACGGCGTCCGAGTGGAGCAACGCCGCGTCCGCACGCCGGGCTATTCTGGTTAGTCTATAAACGGCGAGCTCCGGCCCGGTTATAATTAGAGATGGCCAAACGGTTCGCACCTGATTGGCCGCCGGCCAGCCGCCCGCCGCATATCGGTCCACCCTGCCCCCCGGCCCCCGTAACGCCTTCATTCATCTTTAATTGTTCCATAATTGCAATCATCTGATTATTATTGTGTGAAAGTCATCGACATCAGTACGGAATGTCATGTCATACAACACCTCAACAAGTCAACCATCAAAAGTTTGATGTGTCTCATAGTACACAATAGAGTCAGCTTGTGTATAGAAAAACACCTACAAGAACAACTGTTATAATTGTCCTACATAAAGAAGTGCAGTAAAGAACAAATACAGAACATATAATACACACAGAAGACAGGCGTCAAGTGGAAGCTATTCCACGTTTCGTCTGATGAGTGTGCGTCCCGGAGGCCTAATTTAGTCCTCTTTCCCTTCCCACCCTTTTTCTTATAAGGAAAGGATGGGAAGTGAAAGTGGACTTTCCGGATGAGAGGATGCATAGAAATGTTTTCTTTCTGTGCATCCTCTCCTCCGTCGATTAAAGGTAGGCAACGCATATGCAATTGCGTATGTCTATGGGCAACGGTCACTTCGCTATTTCAGCGATTTCAGGTGGCCGCTCGCTCGTTTGCCACCTTATGATATAAAAAAATATATATATATCTGTCAGATATCACTCAATCGGCACAAAGAAGATGGTACAAACGAACTACTTGCACAAGTATTGTCGACATTAACAATTAGTTGGATTATGCATCTCAAGCGACCAGTTGTGTTATAAGAAGGTTCAGATAGCGGCGCGACGGCGGCATACAATCTGTGGGTAGTGGTGCGCGGGGAGCGAGTGGCGAGCGGGGGGCGGGCACTATCATTGGAACAATATTTAATTTGCTAATACACCGCTATCGTTCACGTTTCTACGCCGTGCTCGTACTCGTACTCCTCAATATTCCTTAACTTATAATAACAATTATTTTGTTCGACAACGACTCGTGCTTCGACAAAATGCTGATGTTTTTATATTGGAGCATAAAATAAATCATCATCACCAATGAAAGTTGATTGATAACCAAAGGACCTTCAACAAATGATGCCACAAAATTACTACAAACAGACATCGCCTAACAACAATCAGTACAACAGCAATGAACCTATTTGCTAGCACGCACACTACGTGACGCGACCAGCTAAATAAATAAGTTTATTCGATATGGCTTAAGAGGCTGTTGGTCCTATTAAGCCTCCGGAGCATATATAATTTTTAAAGCATACTATATAAGTTTTAAATAGCTACAGGGTCTCGATTGGAGAAGCACGAAACGGCGCTTGTTCTAGGTTATGCAATGTTCACAATATTTGCTCTAAAACAAATAAATATTTATAATAGCATATACCAGTTATCTAAAATGTCGAATCAAGTCATTTTCAATATAAAACTAGCTATCTGTTTACATCACTTCATGTACATTACTTACGTATCTTGTGTTCGCGGGGTGAAGTGCGGCTTGTTGCATGAAAAGAAATGTGAGTGCGCTGCGCTATCGCTTCCGGTGAGGTTGTCGGCCTTCCGGCGCGCTATCGGTCAGCTGCGCCGTACATTGTGCCATGCAGCCGTGCTGTCTTACTGTGCTGGAATATCATCACGTATAAGAACACGATTAACATAATCTAAGTTCCTTACTTCCAGTATAATAGCATTACTAAAATTTTGAAAGATAACGCATCAGATAGAGAGAGAATGAGAGAGTCGTGAATCTGACCCCTAAAAAATGATTATGCACGCATGAAGCGCACAACATATGAGATCATATCTCGCCTGGGAAACAGACTACGTAGGTCAGTCATAATTTTTAATAGTATATTCGAGTGATAATCGGGTAGTTGTAGTAATACTGCAGGCCGCTGTGCGTCGGCGCCTCGACTGTGGCGGCCGGCGGCGATCAATTAGCCGGGACGGATGATTGGCAGCCGACCGGCGCGGAGTGCGGAGCGCGCACCCACCGCAAAGGTCGCGCTGCTCTTATTGTACCTCGGCAACCCGCCGCCTCCCGCCGCACCATGCGAGATACAACTAATCAATTAGAAACAAGAAAAACAGAGATTAAGATAATGTTATCATACACTTGTTGCGTCACTTGAAAAATAAGTTAAAACAGTTGTTGTCAGTGAGTTTTCGAGGCACGCCTCGTTGTTTATGTTACGTGTGCTCGATGAAAACTTTCCTCTGACCTTATTGCATATGCATTACATGCTAATAGCCAAGTTGTGCTCATCTATGTATGTAGATATTTATAATTTATGTTAGCATATTCACATATATCTGTATATCTGTATGTGATATATGTATATATTTGACATTTTTCAAATATTTTTTGCAGTACTGTTTATTTACTGATTGTTAATATTCGTTAATCCGGTTTGTTAGAAAAATATTGATTTATCAACGAAAACCATCATGTTTCAAGTTAATTATGTAATAGGAAATGACATAAGTTTGTGTCATATCTGAAAATAGCACGGCCTCGTACACGAAAATCCTATTTCGTGCTATTTATTTATAGCACGACGTGATACCGTGTTAGCGTGACAACGTGACACTTTCTCTGCGTGTCTGGTTATCCTGTTTGTACATCTTTGTGTCATTATTTAGTAGATGTTGTGAGTGATATTTTGCATAGTTTGTTTGCGCAAAGCATTAGCGCCGGCGTGGATGATTTGTTCCGTGCTCGCGATGTTCCGCGCACAGATAACGCTTATGCGCAGCGCATGGGTCGCGCTGACCCACTGATACATACCACAAGATTTACCTGTTTTTGTTATTCCCCGTCTCCTAGCCGCTCTAAAATGACGCACCTCAACGGTCACGCGTAAGTTTTCCTTAACTATTTGGAAACATTGACTGATAATCTTCAACTTGACGTAATTGTTTCAATTTATTTCAATTCAATAAATTGTTTGTTGTTAATTCGCTTCAAAACAATTCTTACTTTAACGTGATAGTGTTGCTTTTCGTATACGTAAAATATTCAGACTTTCGTAAACCAGCCATAAACGTTGTTAAAACTTGAAAAGCTTTATATCAACTGTTACTCTAGCGGCCTGGAAAATATCGCCGATTAACTGATATGAAAGTAAATATTGTGGAGAATAGGAGTGAGATGCATTAAAGTTAAACCGTTGAAAGTGCAGTGAAGCGTGCAGTTTGCCAATGTGCCAATCAGCGTCCATCGTGTGGCATCGGCGGCGGCGGCGGCGGTGTGTTCGTGTGAGTCAGAGCGACCCCGCGCCGAAACACCGGCCGCACATTATGCAAACAACTCTGGTATTTATAAACCGTTTTAATTATTTACATTGACTCCATAAAACTCAACCAGTTCTCCGACTTATATTGTTACTCTCGTATTGCGTTCTAAACAATGAAGTCTTCATAATAATGTTTACAATGACCAACACTCAGTACAAACTGAGCTACGCTATATAAATCAATACACTCCTCTGTAAGCAAGATGAGCTCTCACCTTTTAAACTATACTTTGGAAATTCTGTATGAATTATGGATGCCGACGCTAACAGGTTTTGTTTATTGAGTTGATTTGGTAATTGAATTCAAACAGGACGACTTGTTTTGCCATACCAAAGGCAACGATATCGCTGTAACAACGTACGAAATGTATTAATTATATTTTCAAATGATTATGTGCTTTTATCTGTTGAAGTAGGTGATTTAACGATTTATCTTGTTTAATCCAATTACGATTCCTATTCAATTGTGAGCGAACACCGCATGTCGTGTACATATGTTATCTTTGTATGTGCCGACTTCGCATCAGTGCCCCGTCAATACGAGTCCTATTATTGTCTCCGTCCCGGCGCAACAGCCTTGGCTTATCCAGGCCAGAACTGCGCGTTTCATTATACTGCTATCGCTGCAACCAACATGCGTGTTTATAAAGACAAACTTTATAAACGTCATAATTTTCCTTCTGACTCACAATTAGGAATTGCCTTAGACAAAATAATGTGGTAGAGAGTATACATATTAATAACTCCACGTGTTATTAATAATACGTAAAAAACGTTTCATCCACTTAATGAAGTCCGTTACCTCTGTTACCTCTGTCATTTTGTGAAAGAAATCTGTGTTAATTTGCATGTTTACATGTTTTTTGATTGCAGAACGTTACGAAACCGTTGGAAACACACACATACTTACAGGTAAACTGTAAAATGTTTCTGTATCTATTACTATTGCTATTTAGAAAAACATTGCCTTTTCTACGATCAATTTATAACTAACTTATTTCTGATACAAATAATTAAACTGTACAAAAAGTCACAAGCTAATAGAGAGTAGTATAAAACGAGTAAACAAAGAGCCCCTAAAATAGCTCCTTGTATAACCAAGTCCGAGAATAGGCAAGAGCGGGAAAGTATCGAGCGCATTATTTTTAGCATCGACACAAGAGCGTCGCCTTCGAGCCTTTGTCGACTGGAAATAGCACGAACCCTCGGAAGAGCCGCCGGCGACGGACGGCCAGCTATGATGGACGCCCTGCGCGCGAACAACTCGCTCTCTGAGACGTTTTTAGATGTAATGTTTGTTAACACACGATGTTGCCTACACTTTGGTACGTACTCACTTGCATTCACACCCGTCTCCTCTTTTACAATTGATCTTTATATAGATTTGTTTGGTTTGCGTCTGATGCACCGTGTTGTACCGTATACCGCGTCGCGCTGTGCCAGCTTGGCAAGTGTGAGATACTTTGACTAGGAAACAGTTTGTATGTTTGTATAGTTTTATTGGAAACGTTCACTTGTTCAGGAAATCGCTAAATAGTTTTAAAACAAATATATGTATTGATATATAAATTGAAACACAATTATTATTTGCGCTGCAATGACTGGCCACTAAAGGAGCAAGGCTTGCGACGTGTAATGTGAAAGTTGCGCGTTCGCCGGAGCAAATATTTTGCATGCCTTCATACTTATTCACATTACATATTCTCAATTCATCGAATCGTTTTGAATACATCGAGTCGCTTCGCCTTATTTCTTTCTTTTACGCCCTATTTCAAAGAGTTAAAAATGTTGACGGCAGATAAGACAGTGTATTAGGATCCCGAAATAGACCCCATCTATAAATAAAGCGTCATGGAATGCGACCGTCTGTTTATAGAGTGGTCGCGCGAAGTGGGAGAGATTTACTGGAAGCGTGGCGCGAGGGGAGCGGCCACGAACAGGTTCACAAAAAACGAAGAACCTTAGCGCAGCGACAGGTCCCAGCTATTTATACAGCGGCGCATACACCCGCCTGCAGATTTACATTTGTGATCGCGACCTGCCTCTCATAACGGCTTCGCTATCTGTGCGAGGACATTTGCGTTGTTGACAAGTATGTCGCGGTGAAAACTATTTGCCTCACCTTATTGATAATATACTAGACAAAACAACCATTTTATACTCCGAAATTCAAAGTAACCAATGTGATGTTGGTGCTGAGTTAACGGCAGGTCCTTGTGATGCTGGCTCTGTGGCTGCTCGTTGGCGGTTCGCTGCATGGTTAGCTAATTATAGCTGGCAAGCTATTTATAGCTGTGATTCACTCCTGCGCAGCGCCGCATCAACTAGACGTGAGTTATGGCCCTCATCTAATCGGTGGCCTATTTCGGAAGATGCCCACGTTTTTAAACGATTATTTTTGTCATAGTCACTGAAACACATTAAAATTGATTTTTTTTGTTCTTTGACATTAGGAGTCTTGCGATAAATTAAATATCCATTTAGCTTTATATTACGCATAAAAAGAGAGTAGCTTCTTATGCATTTTATTTTACTTATAACAAATAGCAAAAAGTAAACTATAATAATATTTTAGTGTTTTGTGTAATAATATAGCTAGTAAAAGTCCTGGAGCGTGAGGCAATAGATGTTGACAGCGCAGGACGACACTTAATCCGATCCCGTCCAAACAGTCACTCAATCAGAGAGACAGGACGGCCATTGAACAATCAAAACAGTTGCCTCTCTTCGGCTCGCGCCTCGCGCCTCGCGCCTTACTAGGGGAACAATTTGCGCGAGGGCTCACTTGGACAGTCTCGTGATTAAACGAGATATTTTAGGAATAACACTATACTATATGTAGTACTAAGCATCATTATTACTTCGAAACATTTTTATGCAATTTTATACTCTAGCTTTTTATTACAATACAAATACAAAACCTTCTTAACGTTTTTAAATAATCACTAGAGTGTATATAACTATAACAATTGACAAATAAAACAATCATCCGTTCCTCTACCAAGTATTACGTCCGGTTATCGCTTTCAAATTATTTTGGCAGCGGTGTTCGCGCAAGTGGACCGGAAATGCCGCTTCGGCTTCGCGGAATGCAAACGGTCGAAACATGACGCGAGCGCAACCACAATATCGTACTATGTCATTCACGAATTGTGGACGATTTCGAATCGAATGGATTGCTCGGAATTCGTGAATAAACTTTCTATACATTATTCTGATCATTAAAATAGTGCTTAAAGTATGAACATTCTTAAGAATTTAGAATGCAATTAAAAAGTAAAAGGTGTACATAGTGGCGTCCCGTTTAGTACATGGCGAACCTACAGACATGCACATCGGTGTCGAGCACCTGTGTTCGCAGCGCGGACGCGTGCGACGCTGTCGACACCGCGCGGCGGTGGGCGGCGTTATGTCAGCGCCGAGACGTGACGCCTACCTAGTGTACAATGAGAATGAACTTGACATTTTTCTTCTCAAACTAGTGCACTAGAACATCAAATCACTATAAATGCAGTGATTTTTAATATGTATTATTCTTGTAGTGTAATCGCTGTTTCGTATTGGGTCTTATTAACATCTCAGCGGTGTCTTGTTACCTTAGGTTCGATCCTCGAGACTTGAATCAGAGGTGTAGGAGCACCTAGTTATTGTAGTTGATGACTGAAGTCGATTCCTAACCACCTTGTGAATCAATGAAGATAAAATTAATCGAACCTGAATAAGCGAGAATGCAAAGGACCGCGATTTTTTTTTTGCTTATATAGATTTCTCTTTAACCCAAGCTATCGATTTTCCAGGTTCGCCTGCATTTTTTCAGACTATAAGGGTGGATGCATAAATAAAGCTGCTTCGATTTGAGTCAGAACAAAAAGTGTTATAAAAATGTAGTTCCAAAAGCGGCAATCTTTCCGGTAGGTGGTGCATTTAGGTGGTCGCAAATAGCCTGCGAGCAACAGGCAGCGGCGCGACGGCGTGTTTACTGCCGGACGGAAATAGCGCCGCTGGGAATCTGGAGCGCAGCGGCAGGAGTCCGCTTTTATGGGCAACTATTTTAAGCATCGATCCCGCGATCGAGCACCGCGTAGCTTTCCCACTGGATACAAGGCTCTCTGTTTTCAACTAGTTGATCGGTATATCTACAAGAGTGTAAATACAGGAAGTATTTAGTGGACATTCACCAACACAGCTTTGTATGTTCTCCTAAAATTTGTAATAAAAATATTTTGAATTCAGATTTTTTTACAATACTGTTTATATTATTTAAATTGAAATAAAATTATTACAAACTCATAAAATAGCGCATAAATACATAAATATTTTTAGTAGCAGCTAAAATGAAAGTAAACTACTTCACGCCTCTTAAAACAAATACATATGTGTATAACATTTTATAAAGGTACTTCAACAAGTATAATTAAGTTAATTATTAACGTATTTTTGCTTTAATATTATTTCCATATTCAAATTAAAGAAATAATATTCCGTGATTATTTTGTAAGGCTGACTACTTTTTGTTGTTGTCTGCGTGACGTAGTTTAATTACGTGTGTAGTACATATGTATCATAATACACAACATTGAAATTCACACTTGGAATAAACTATTCATTAAAACAGCTGCAAATCTAGATGAAACAGTTATGTTCTGAAAGTTTGAATAAAATTGTGCTTGTTGTGTACATTTATAATTTGGATGTATTATTATCAGTTTTGAAATTGTTATTGTTATTAATTATTGTGTTTGTTTTATAATTTACCTGCAAGTGTTACTTTGTGAGTCAATAATGAGCTTTATACTTAAGTCATTGTTAGTTCTGCCTTTGGCAGCTGGTGAATATTAATCTTCCTTAGAATTAGATTTAAGAGTCTTAGAGGCAAGTTTGTTTTTTTTTTTTAATAATAAAATGGAACTCAAATAATAAGATGTTTTAAAATGCAACGCTAAGATTAAGCTAACATTCTTTGATATTGTTATTGCATTACGTATTACACTCACAATATTTTCCTCATTCCGTAATTTCAATTTTATTATTGACGTAAGCATTTTACCACGTTGTTAACAAAAAAAAAAATAATTTGCACAGTTTGAAAAACGTCGTGTTTTGGAACAATTCGATGGAGGCACGTTGCGTAGTTCGCGTGCGTCTTCTATTTTTAGATCTTCATTACTTGCTCCGTTTTATTTTCCTTCCTCCTCGCACGAGTGGGTCATGAGCAGAGTGCGAGCGAGATGAGTGGCGAGCGCGGCTCGGTACGTCCTTCACTTGTCGCGTTTCGCTTTCTATTTATAAACGTGACGTTGCGTGGGCAAGAGGAGCGGGAGAGCTTTGTTTGAGTTTGCAAAAGCTTTTTCATTGGAAAGGGAGCACCAAATAAAAAGAGTAGCAAGATTCGCTGATTAAGTTTAAAGGTTCAATCTCTTATCTACAATTTATATAGGTAGGATTCTACAGCATGTTGTGGGAAACCGTATCTGTACTGTAGTGAAAAAATGAACCCGCATAATATTAATGGCAAATCACTTGGTTAAATAAAACAGTCGCATAGATGAATATAGTGATCAACACAGCGGCATGTTGAACTCAATCGCTGTGAGCGACTTCGACTTCTAGCATTGTTGACTAAATGCTAGAAGTATTTAAAGTATGAACTTTGGTTATTAGATTCTTAACAAATATAATATATGATTTTTTTATTGTTTGTAATTGATAAAGTTATCCCGCCGGTCACGCATAATTTACTGGCCTCGGGCCTACTTACCCTTGTTGCAAGAAATCGAAAAAATGTGTATTTTTCAATTTTTGTATTCATTTTAATATTATTATTTACACATACTAATAATATTCGAACAAATAACAACGTAGTACTATAGAAAGTATCGGAGTGGGACGGAACGGGCCACGTTACATCGTAGACGTAAACCACGTCGTAGGCGGCGTAGGTCGGGCTCGCGTAGCGCTCCCGGTGCGTAGGCGTGTTACGTTGCGCCTCGTAGACGACTACGAAACGAGAACTTGTAGCTTGTTTGTGTTTATATGAATTTTGTGAAGGTCCTTTTCTTGTGTCAATAAACGTCGCTTTATCTTGCTATCAAAATTAAAGTCTTTGGAATATGCGTGTGGCCTAACTCTGGAAAAGCTTAGGAAAGTAGAGACGAGGGTCAAGAAAACGATGGACGCGCCCTATTTCCATACTCGTCGAATAAGGTTCAATTAACTTTTACTAAATGTGGATATTTTTGTGGCTTTATAATGTTTTATGATATGTTCGTATGTTTTTTCTTATGTGATAGTATGGTCGTTTAACGTAAAATTTAATTTAACCTAAATTTATGTACCTTTATTACATCTTCGTCATAAATTCTGTTTGTAATTCGTAACAATATTACGTATTTAAAAAATAGCAGATGCTCTCAATCATTAAAATAAATAGTAAGAAAGCGTTTGGCAATATAGGCGGGTAGCGAAGGACGCTCGTGTCCCGGGCCGCTGGAGCCTTTCTATATATAGTCTCGGCTAAAAATAAACTTGATTGCGACCCCACTGCCTTCACCCGCCCACCCCCCGCTGCATCGCACCCTACGATGTAGGTCACATCGGCTGGGGCGCGCAGGGCCCGCGGCGCACGCAAGTCCACCCGTGGCCTTAAAAGACCTCGCGCATAACATCTGTCAATATTCGATTTCAAACTTGTTAGGAGTGTCCGCTTTATTCAGAAATGTCTAATATAAATCTTTTATTCATACTCTATGATTAAAATGAATTCAATTTTGTTTGCATATTCATTATGTCAAAAGCAGGTTTGGCAAATACTATCTATTGAATTATTCTGAAAGTTTATGGACGTAGGAAATTAACATCAGTAATTGCAATTAATAGCTTCGCATTTGAAACGGCGGATTCAAACTACCTTTGGCCACTTCAAAGTATTGTCCGTTGTGCCTCAATTGCACTGTGAGTTAATAAAGACATATTGTGGTTACAGAGATGGCGCACGAGAGTGCGGGGGGCGCAGGCGGCGGGGCGGGCGCGGGCTCCCCGCACGCCGCCTCGCCGCCGCACGCGCCGCGCCTGCCCCACGACACCAGCTTCCACCACCAGATCATGCAGGTACCTACCACCTCTCCTCTTATCTGTATTTACGTTCTATATCTATTAATTCATAGTCATTTAGTCTCCATATCATTCCATACAATATAAAAATGGGCATCTCCGTAATCTGGCGCGTTATTATAATAAATTATAGTTTTATTATTATTTTTTTACTTGAATTTACAGCTGAACAGAATCATTTTAATGTTTGATGAACTTTATTATGATAGAATTTAATATAATATTAGTAGTGAGCGCAATTCCTGTGAGCGAAATGATTTCCGCCGGTCAGTGTTTACATCCGCCGAGCGCGCGCCGGCGGCCACCCGTGACCTTTTGTCGGGCGGCGCGCGCGCCTCACCGCCCGACGCATTTTTAAACCCGAGTATTTATAAAATCTCGCGTGCGTTATAAATATACCGTATAATAAAAAAGAAACGGCTCGGCTCATCCGTTTGCATACAACTATATTTACATTTGTACAACAGGGCCGGGTAAATATAGCGGAGCGATTCGGTCCCTTGCCTTGCAATACATATATATCAGATATACCCGCAGGATTCGCAAACTCTTTAGAATATAGAGAGGTTTCATGTTTATCATGTCTAAGTTTTAGTTATTAATGAATGATAAAACGAGCACGTAGTGGCCGCGTCTGCGGTAGTGCTAGCTTAAGAATAATTTTAACTATTACATATTTAGATTTAATAACTATCTAAATATTGGTTCATAACAAAGTAATTTGTTATTTGCAGGATTTTTCCTACTATAGAAAGCTTGAGACTGACCGAGAAGTTAGAAGTGGCCGTGTGTGTGCACACAAACATTTGTAAGGTTGATAATAGATAAGGTCGCGATGAGTGCATTGCATTTCTAAATCCCGTATCTCTTGTACATTAGCTAATACACAATTACTATTGCAATATCTATTGGGTTTTTGTTGTTAGCGAACTTGGATCTGCTCCAAAGCTTTTTAGTTTATTCTTATCGTTAGTTTCGCACAAACTTGTATGTATGTATTTAATTGATACTGCAAACATTCATAACATTGAATGAAAGACAATGTATATAGCTGAATCTAC
This sequence comes from Papilio xuthus, assembly GCF_000836235.2. Classification (NCBI taxonomy): domain Eukaryota; kingdom Metazoa; phylum Arthropoda; class Insecta; order Lepidoptera; family Papilionidae; genus Papilio; species Papilio xuthus. Next base: position 182,815 of record NW_013531514.1, on the reverse strand, counting down.
TGCTATATTGAGCAGTCGATTCAGAAATAGATAATAACGGAGTGTATACTTTTTGAAGTAAAGTTTAGGCAAACCTTCGCATCTACTTCGCAACCTACTTCGATTTCACAAATACGTAAACAATCAAATAATATGCAAACATTCACAAATATGCTGTGATTAGTATAATAACAATCAAAGAGTTTCGCAATATATTAGTGAATCACTGATGTAGTTGGACTCTTAATAAGCTGTTAACACTTGTTCTGGATGTCCACCTCGAATACAGCGGTGCGCGACACGCGGCGCTCCCACGCGCGCTTTGTGCCGCCGCCCGTCGCCCGTCGCTCGCCGCTCGCTGCCGCGCACATTCCGACGCTCGCCATTTTTTACATCTCACCAAAATAATGTACGCGCCAGAAATATACGGAGACGCCTCTTTCCCCCTGTCCCCCGCACCCTCCGCATCATCATAGCTGTTGTTGTAATAAAATTATTTTGCGGAACGCAGGCGCCCCAATATTTAGATGACAGTGATGTCACGAATTGAGATTGAGCGTTGAATTCAATGTGGGTAAACGTACTGTCACAAAAGCACATTCCGTTCTAAATATATCGGATTCGTTCCGGCTAAGGCATGCATTGTCCCATCGGCGCGATGGAATGTGTTCATATGAGATTCGCACATGGCACCGCGTGGGCGTGTGTGTCAGTGGGGCACTCCCGCACGGACACGCACACGCGCACGCGAGTGTTGCCTCTAGTGCTGTCATACATGTGTATCCTCTCCTTGTCAGAGTCAGAGCCCAAGAAAGAACCATATTGCGGAGAGAGCAAAACAAAGCTTAGAGAATGATTTCCTGTTGCAAGTGAGTGGACCCATTACCTATTCGTACTGTGTGTCCAGCGCGCGCTGCCACCTTCAACCGCCACCTCTTTATATATGTTGCTATTGCTATGTTATATGGTCCATTTTATACAACTTATACTGAAATATAATATCAAGGGTAAAAATAACTCTTTGACTGAATTGTCATTGAATAGCAACTACTGGCCACAGCCAGGTGTGGATTTTTCGATATTTTACAATTAATTTTTGAACCTTAGCGCTGTCAATATTTTCGAAGGTAACATGTCAATGTTGATTTTAATTACACAACTAGGCAATAAATTAGCCTCCAGCGGCAATAACAAGGTTCTCAAAATAGAATAACATGTTTGTATATCATATCATGTCAACATATCCCTTTTTCCTCGTATAGTTTATAGCTTAATTGGTGTTTATATATATATGTTGTACATTTTTGTCACTGTGATGTAGCAAGACAATGTCCGGATTTAGACAAAGTTAATTGTTCATAAATACACTGCTGAAAAACATACTCAATAGCGTAGTTATGTTAAAAATGGCCCAATAATTTAGTTATAATTTTATTATAATATTTATGAATTAACTAAAATTGGTAAAAATAAGCATTTGAATGGTGCCGGTTGAATGTAACACGCGACGCTGCTTTTTCCAAAACATAATAATTGCTGTGTGCTATTTTAAATTTGATGTTGATTATAAGTGTGTTTAGATTAGTGGTGACCGTGTCAGTTCACCGTCCACCAAATTGGTAACTTATCAATAACTACACACAAAGGTCAACTTGTGCTTAAACAATATCACTTATTATTGACATTTTTACGTCATACATTGCTGTAAGGTTTGTCAGTTTGCGGCAGTGGGTCAAGTTGATCTTTATAAACGACCCCTCCGCGATAAACTACTTTGAAATAATGTTTGTACCAGACACAAGCACATGTTCAAATTCGTCTCTGTCAATATGTTGTACATGTAGTAAAGCGCCTGTACGGAGTGTGACGTCACACGGCTGTTTGTTTATTTGTAAAATGTTATTTAGTTGTGACATATTCTTACAATGATACATCTGTGGTGATGACCTAATGATCTGAACTAAAATGTTTATATGAAAATAATAGACATACATGAGAGACATTGTCTAATAATATATGTTGAGACAAGATTTGTTGAATGATTGACCACTATAACTGTGTGTGAACGATATGCTCCACATGAACCACTCCGCTCAAGTTTACATTTCATAAAATTGTTACATAAATACATAGATGAATTAATATAATAAATAATTCTGCGTAATGTGATTAAAAATAGTATTAAAATCAGTGTTCACCAGTTCACCAGTTTTGTGTTGTGTTCAATTATCGCATTCTTAATAAAGTTATCATAACATAAATAAAATCTTCTTTAAATATTTGCACATATTCTTTTAAATGTGAATACTTGTTTGTCTGTGAGTACAGTTATAGCATTTATTAGAAAACCTCTTTTCCACTAAGTGACGAGTTGTTATGTTAATTGTCTAACTATATATATCAGCTGTCGTGGAAACAGTAGTTAAACTTGCTAATGAAAAGCATTGTCTCTTAATGAAAAAGTGGTCTAAATCTAACAGTCCAAGGGGGTCATTTAGTTTAGTTTTTGCTACTCTAAGAGACCACTTTAATGCACACGAGTGCGGCAGTACGTGAGGTCATACTAACTGGTTTGCGGAGCACTAGTTTGGGGTAGTTTAGCGTAACGCGCGTGCTGTTGCAGCTGAAGAAGCAGCAGCAGCTGCAGCAGGAGATCCTGTTGCAGCACTTCCAGCAGCAGCGGCAGCAGCTGGCCGAGCAGCACGAGCAGCAGCTCAGGCATCATCTAAAGGTATAACCTTATTCTATCTCTTACGTCATTTC
>NW_013531514.1:176024-179021 GCF_000836235.2 Papilio xuthus | reverse complement strand
ACTGAATTTTGTAAGGGTGCATATGTAAATCTTTCTTCAAAATCCGTTGTAACGATGTCCTGGATACGTTTAATGCTCTGGCGCGCTTACGAGTTGACTGTGTCGGATTTTCGCGAATAGACTGTGTCTATGTTTTGTTCCGTACGTGACGTCCTTGGGCAACCCAACCGCGGTTTATCTAACGTCGAACCGGTCTCCTCGAACTTAGCAACCCAGTTCTTAATCGTTTGAAGAGTTGGAGTGTCGTCAAAGTTGTGTAAACCTTTGTGTTCTCGAAATTTACGCCGCGCAACGGTTGCCGAATTGTCGTTTTTATAAAACTCGCGCACACAAAACGCACGGTCTGCTCCGGTAAAACGCTCCATCGCGACTACATTCCCAGAAACCGAAGTTACTTCCCCCGCTTCCCCTGCACCGCTCACGCGCGCCCTGTTCGTTTTATTCAAATTTTACTTTTCAAAGGACTTATGGGCCACCCTGTACTTATGTACGGTTCACGGCCTCAAAATACTAGCAATACAAGATAGGTTAGAAATTAATCTAGAACTAGATGAAACGTTTTAAGATGTGTTCGTGATGTCGCAGCTGTGGGAGCAGCAGAAGGCGATGGAGGAGGCGGCGCTGAGGGAGGCGCGCGAGGCGCGGGAGGCGCGGGAGGCTCGCGAGCGGCACGAGCGCGGCGAGCTGATGCGTAAGAAGGACAAGCAAGAGCACAGCGCAAATGCCTCCACGCAGGTCAAGCAGAAGCTGCAGGTGAGCAATGCGCAGTACACCGCGCAATACACTACACTTGCCGCCACTAGGTAACAGCTCAACAAGTCATAGTACTCCGATACTCTACGATATTCTTGCCATTCGTTTGCAATTTTAACAGGATGCAGCGTTAATATAACCTAACCCAATAGTTTACATCTACTCCTACCCATTGTAATGACACAATAGCTGAAACAAAATTACTGTATTTTTTTCTCTATGGTACAATTATTTTTTTACTTTATTTCAGGAGTTCCTTAAGAAGAAAGCTGCGGCGAATGCAAATGGAACAGTACCCGGTTCACCTTATAGAAATTGGTAAGTTTTACTGACACGTACACCGCACCGAGTACGTGTAACCATCTCAACATGATGTTATCATCCCCCTTGTTTAGACGTATTGTTGTCTTTTTCATATTCAATGATGATTGACAGTATTGGATATGTGTTACTAGGGGTATCGTAAAGTCATCGTCAGGAGAATCTATAACGTCTACGGGCGCGACGGCGACCGCGCACCCGTACCGGCTGGCGGCGCCGCCCGCGCTGACGCTCAACACGGCGCCCCCGCAGCCCTCGCCCTCCGACTACCCGCTGCGGAAGACCGGTGAGTGCACCCACCGCGCTACTTCTTGTGTGCTCTTTGTGTCGTACTTGTTGACATCTCATACCAAACTAACAATTATCAAATTTTATTTTCTGATTATAATTTCCTTATTATTTTAACGATTTTTACTAGAAGTTTATCAACAATAGAACAGACATGTTATCAATTATGTATCATGATTTATACCAAAAAAATTAAACTATAAATATTTGAATTAGTCACGCATCAAAAGTAAAATACAGTATTTAGATAAATTATTTTTATGCAATCTGTTGGATAAAGAAATACTTTGTATATTAGATTTTCTTATTTATAAAAACTGCATCCAAACTTAACAAAATACTAAAATGTAATATAGTTGTTGTGTGATGTGCGTGTGTGATCATGTAACCAAGTGTGAGTTAGAGCGCCGCGCGAGCCGCGACCACCCCGCCACCACCCCGCCACCACCCCGCCGACACCCCGCCGCCTAGCGCATTATCAACTAGTGATTCATTACATACAAAATACCTAAGAAGCTCGAGTTGTTTACACTACAACACTGAGGGGAGGAATACCACTAGAAGGGGTAGGCGTGGGTGATGTGTGGTCGCGGGTCGCGGGTCGCGGCAGGCAGTAACCGCATGCGCGTGCACTAACAGCGTCGGAGCCCAACATGCTGAAGGTGCGGCTGAAGGCGCGCGTCATCGAGCGCCGCGCATCCCCGCTCGCGCGCCGCCCCCTCAAGACCAGGGTCAAGCACCGCAGTGAGTACACACATACATCTGCCCCTCGCCCATCACCGCGCGGAAATCAAACACGTAAAAATATAAAACGAAATTCTGTTTTTAAAATACCTATGACGCTTTTACTTAAGGATTTACTAATAAAATGTGTGATCGTGATGTGTTTGTGATACAGACTGCGAGGGCGGCTCCCCGCGCAACTCCCCGCCCGGCGCCACCGCCCCCATCCGCGAGGAGGAGGAGGCGTGCTCGCGCGCCGCCGAGCTGCTCTTCTCCTCGCCCTCGCTCCCCAACATCTCGCTGGGCCGCCCGCACGCGCACGCCCACGCGCACGCGCACGTGCCGCACGCCCACCATGCGTCGCACGCACCGCACGCGTCTCACGCGCCCCATGCGCCCCACGCGCCCGCAGCCGCCAATGTGTGTCCACCTTCTATGTCTTCTGGATTTTTGCTGGTGGCAGAGAAAAGGAATACAACGTCGTGCGTTATCTCAGGTGCCGGTGGCGTTGCCGCCCGTATCGGAGGCGGAGGCGTACTGTCCGGGCGTGCTGGCGGCCGCCGGAGGGCTCGGCGTGAGCGCGCGCCTGGCCAAGCGGCCGCTGGGGCGCACGCACTCCGCGCCGCTGCCGCTCGGCGACCCGGCGCTGCAGCCGCCCAGTGCACACCATTACCTCAGAGATCAGATACGGAAGACTGTGAGCATTTTATAACAGTATACTTTTCTAATACAATGTAGATTGTTACATCGTTGTGGTGCACGGTGCAGGTGCTGACGCGCGCGCACGACGCGGCGGCGGCGCAGCTGCGCGAGGAGGAGGGCGAGGTGATCGACCTGACAGCGCGGCGCGCGGCGCCCGTCACCAGCTCGCCCTCGGCGCCCCACGTGGGCGCGGCGGGGGTCGTGGCGGAG
>NW_013531514.1:170778-173020 GCF_000836235.2 Papilio xuthus | reverse complement strand
CCGCCCCGCCCCGCTCCGCCCCGCCCCGCCCCACACCTTGTTATCATAAATGATATTAAATCGTTGTTGTATATTACAATTTGTGTATTTTAGTGTAACGCGGTGTTAATCCGCACATTGAATGTTTCCTCGAGTATTAATAAAAAGGTGTTAGATTAGTGTGTACGCAATGTGGGCCGGCTCCGCGCCGCACCCGACCGGGACGTGGACGTGGACCGCATTTTTAGGTAAATGTTTGTAGATAATGTAATGTTCATGTTCCGTGTAGTGTCGGCGCCCCGAGCGACCTCTCCACGCTGACTACTTTTGGTCAAACCTATTTTCCCTTGTGAAGGGCTCTTTTCTACGGATTACGTATTTGTCGGACGGTCCTATGTTGTAGCGGCGAGTTTCTTCACCGTCGTTTGTCTTTAAAAATATTTATCGTGCTTTGTAAAGTGCACATTGGTGTGAGCAGTATTGGTATACGATGTATGCGCGTGCCGGCCGCTACAACCACTGTATATGTATATTTTGCCTGCGGGCTGCGCGCCGCCCCCTTACTTTGAGGGATTCGATCCTTGTATGTTAAACAGAGTTAAAAAATGTTGTGTCTTTGAGAATTTTATTGTTAAATTGGAATACAGATGAAATAATTATTTAATAAATGTATATATATTATATATATATATATTTGGAAATATAACAGCATTTTTATTTTCTAATTTGAACATTTATTTTATTTCAACCCTCTCCCAGCCGTTTGTCTTATTAATAAGCCTGCAGGTCACATAGGTTTTCAACGAAACAAGCGAGATTACCTTTCTAAATTAGCATTTAAAAAACATTATTAGAGAATGGAAATTAGTTTTATTATAAATTAAAGTGAAAAATAAGCGGAAAAGACTGGCCGTTACTTTCTGGAACCTGAGACCGAAATCTCTGAATAAAACATATCGTCATTCCTGTCATATCTTTGAGAAAACAGAGAGAGATGTGTTTTAAACGGGGATTTTGATCTTAACCCACGGTTAGTTGTTTAATTTTATAAGAGCTACAATAAATGTCTTTACCGTGGGTAGACTCTGACAAAGCCACCCAATTTTGAAATATTTAGAAAATATAACATAAAGTACTAATATAAATACTCTTTGGTAAAAAGCTTTATAACAAAAAGTTTGATCTTTGACTGTCATGTTCTCTTTGGGTTACGTCAAACCATAATGTTTGTTTAGGGATGAACTAAAATATAAATCGAAACAAGTTATTCAAAAAAATTTATGAATATTAAGTTTTAATTACAATATTTCGAAATATTTTTTTAAGCCCTACACTTTGGTATTGTAACTTGGGAGTGGAACTGGAATTAATAATATCAATCAGATTTCACCAGAATGTTGGAGTAATGGAGTAAAGTTATCACTTTACGTTGTGTAATGTAATTACATAGTGTATCGAGATGCTTTCATTACCGTGATATAAATTATTCTATGTTTTTTTCATTACGACTAATGCAATAAAAACAGGTTAAATTTGACTCTAAAACAATAAGCTATATTTTGACGTTTCAAATGGAACCAAAAGCATTAATACTTTTGACATATCGATATTTTTAAATCTATGCACATCTCTAACGCTGACACAGGAGCATAGTATAGCGTTATGGTTTTTTTTTAATTAATCTTCAAAATCGATTCAATTAACGATAGCTTTTAAAAGTTTTGTTGAAAATAAGTCCCAATGTTACTAAAATGTGAATGTTTTTGTTATGTTTTTTGGCTTTCCGACAATTCTCTAAATAGTTACGTTGTATTTGTTATGTGTTGACCGTTTGTGTTTGAGAAATGTCAGTGGAACTGGACTGGAAGTGGATAGAGTTGTTCATTGAATATCTTGTTTTGTAAGTTGAATATGGCTTAAAGCATAACATTATCATTAAAATTATAACAAAGAGTGACACTATAATTCCTGCGACAATTTTCTTAAGGTAGACGCTCAGATGAATTTTTAAATCTGTTGCAGTATAATTTTTGTAGACAATAAAAACTATATTAGGTACAGAAGATGAGTGTCGTTCATAATCGATTCAATAATTTCTTGATTGAAGCTCATAAACAAAGTCTACCACTAATTGGGTAGGGATACTACTTAAATTTCACACCTAAATTCTTCAAAACAGTGAAGTACAAATGCTGCCTATACACATTCATGTTTGCAGATATCTTTAATCAACAGAGAAGGAATCGCAAAAAAATTGGATATT
>NW_013531514.1:168223-168625 GCF_000836235.2 Papilio xuthus | reverse complement strand
GTCCGAGGCTCAGGCTCGAGCGGATGCGGAGGCGGAGGCGGAGGCGGAGGCGGCGCGCTGGGGCTGGCCGGAGCGCGGCGCGCCGCACTGCGAGCCGCACGATGAGGTCTGCACCCGCTCCACTGTTACACACAATTTACTAGAATGCGGTATTTATATTATGGATTCGAGGTAACCGAGTGCTAATAAAGATTAATAAGTACTATTTTTTAATAGTAAAGGTGACAAACGAGCAAGCGGTCATCTGATCGCGCTAAAAATAACGAAGCTATATATTTCTACTTAGAATGACGTATATTTCCTATGTTTTGTGATTTGCTTATCGTCCAATATGTCGTTACGTGCGGCAGGAGGCTGCGTACTTGGAGTGCGGCGTGTGCGGCGCGTGCGGGCAGGTGTGCG
>NW_013531514.1:167708-168099 GCF_000836235.2 Papilio xuthus | reverse complement strand
CACGTAAGTAAACAACACGTAGCTCGTGTACGTACGCGCCGGATGGAGACGTGCCCATTGTAACGTCGTGTGCGTGCCCAGGTTCCAGTCTGGGCGGCAGGGGGCGCGGCACCCGGCTCCCGGCGCGCCCTACTACGCGGTGGGCTTCCCGCGTCACTCGCTGCTGCCCGACACGCCGCTCGGACGACAGGTCTCTCTCATACCGCCCACTTGTCATCGCGTCTTATCTAATACATGAGTATCGTTTAGGTGGTGTGAGTACTGGGGTATCGGTTGCATGGTGCAGGTGCTGTCGCTGCTGCGCGAGGCGTGGGAGCGCCGGCGGCTGTTCACAGTGGCGGCGTCGCGCACCACCGGGCGCGAGCACGTGGTGGCGTGGCGCGTGCTGCCG
>NW_013531514.1:164786-167525 GCF_000836235.2 Papilio xuthus | reverse complement strand
TGACCGCCACGAACAGGAACAACTCCACGTGTCTCACCTTTACATATGTCAAAGTATGAATTGCTTTCAGTTGTGATTTACTTCGATGTCAATGTTCACAAATACGTTTCCAAATGAATTCACTTTTTTGGATCCTTTTTCCTTTTCGTTTGCGAGAACAGACATCTATTCCATTGTTTACATCGTAATGTCGTATTTTTAATGGAAATAATCCCAAACGAACCCCCAATTAATTAACTAAACTAATTTAACAACTACATTTTTTCACAATCTCTCGCGTCGTCTTGTCTGTCACTACCACCTCCTCCGCCACTGACAAACTCTCCCGCGCTGCACACGAGCTTCGATACCTTCACTACTTCATGGACACATGTTCATTTTGGTTGACATAACTCGGAAGTTCTCTTTGAATTCATCGTTTCTGTTGGGAATGGTCTTTATTTTGGGGAAACATAAAACACTTTGATAAAATGTACAAATTTCTGAGTGACGACGTGTCAATGATGTTCGTTTGAACATAAAAATGGTTTTATCTTATTCAAGGTGTTACAAATTAACTGACCCCTTCTTACTTTCATATATGATATAGGATTTTGTTCTGTTGAAGTGTTGAAGTGACAACTACACATAATATTATGACGTTTAAAAACAAACTTACTATTCAAGTAAATATAAATATATTAAACGTGTAATTTTGAATATTTTTGAAACATTCCAAAAATGGTGAATCTTTGAATACAGAGATATCTGCAATATCATTCCATCTGGAAGTTTATGTTTGTTATCACTATATGTTATGTCTTTGTTTAGTTACATTTATTGAATAATCATATTATTTTTATGTACTTTAGTATATAAGATAGAAAATAAGGCGTTATTTCGTTAGTTACGAGAGACAAGTGATGACATCGTAGTCTTCCACCATCAGCTCAGGTCTTCTTCCAATGTTATTGTAAACGCAAAGCTTTATTTATATGCTATAATAATACTCGTAAACGGCAATCGATTGTTTTATGTACATTTATATACTTGTAACTACAATTTTAAATATAATAGAGTAATTTTTAATATATAAACAATTATTATGTAATTGTGTGAAAGCGTCGTAGCTAAGTATTTATATAAAAGTTTTTGTTATTTGATAGTTATTTATAGTACTTTGATTTAATCTTGCCAACAACAAGAAACAACGAACTTGATGTATATTATTTATAGATTTAAGAACATTTCCGTGTCTTCCTAAACAGTGACGTAGTTCTTCCAGAGGGAGCTGTGATTGTTTCTAAATAGTGAGCACTTACAGTCGCACTCAGAGTGGTAATTTCCTCAATTTTAGTGCTAATTAAATGCCATGGGCAGAAATAAATTGCCTTTGCATCCCGATTAAATTATCTTTATGTATAATGTAAGCTTGTCCAAGTGAAGAGGAGATGTTGATCTGATGCCTGTTTTTGTATTCAAATTTACATATTATATTGTTAACGCTATGTTATTATTGTGTATTTTTTTAATAAACATTTTTAAATTTTTATTTAGTTTTTTTATTTTATTTAAATAGTATAGACTTAGTGGTAGAGACTCTATAGTTGAGGTAAGTTCGGGTTGGTCTAGGAATTAAGTCTCAAAGCTCGCCATAAACAAAAACACTATGCAAATAATTCTATTAATAATTATAATTTACAATATAGGTAATGCTTAGACAAGAGAACAAATATATGGAATGACAAATGTCTAACATAATCTGCGAGCAAATTTACTACCTCAATATTTATAGCAGCTGCTGTGCCAGCGCTCGGGAGACCTTGTGCGGAAGACGCAGAGTTCATATTGCAAGATACCGCTCCTTATACAATTATTTAATAAATAATCCCAATTATAAATCCTAACCGATATAAAATCATAGGCAACGAGATAAGTACTAGCGTGCCTACTAACACTACCAAAGTGTTACGCGTTCAGGATGTCGCGCGAACTATCGAGTACTCAGATCATTTTTACCGAGAAGCAGATACACCAGATTATAAGTAAATACCTGGGCGAGCGGCGCGCTGGTGGCTGGCAGGTGATAGCCTGCGACCGACAGCCGGCAAGCGCAGGCCTGGCCGGCTTCCTGGGCGACCACTCTCGTGTCACCCTGCACGTGAAGAGCGACGGCCTCGTTAAGAAGATACGACTCTTCGTGAAGACCATGCCCGCTTCCAACGCTCCCAAGGCACAGTTCATTGACACAAACTGTTACTTTAAGAGGGAGGCGGTGGCGCTGCGACTGGCGGAAGAAATGCGCGGAGCTGAGGGTTTGTATTGCGTTGTTTCCGACATTTTATTATTGTAATTTGATGAGCAATCGTGAATAAGAAATTTTAGCTCCAAGTTAGTATTAAAAATTGCTCATTACTTAAAAATCGATTGTAAGTAATGAAATTAAAGGAGGTGAGCTTTACTACAACTAAAACTTACTCGTATATGTGTAGGCCCGACTCCGTGGACTGTCCGAGCGTATCTGTGCAACGAGCGTATGGTGGTGATGCCGGACATGGCGGCCCAGGGCTACAGGACCCTGCACTACTGCGAGACGCTATCGCTGCCGCACGCGCTGCTGGCCGCCGCAGCCCTCGCGCGCTTTCACGCTGCTTTTGCTAACTACACCGCTGCGAGAACGGCGCGCGACCAAAGCCCTTATAACTTCCTGCAGGAGTATGGTAACATAATGACGGAACCCACTTTTTGCGATTCGCCCTG
>NW_013531514.1:140195-164327 GCF_000836235.2 Papilio xuthus | reverse complement strand
TCCCTCGTGTCGCTGACGTCGTCACTTCTCAAGGGACCGTGCGAAGGGCACTCAACAGATTATGCCTTCTACCCTCCTCGGAAGAAGACCTGTCTTGAAGGCTATCGCCTTCAAGGCCCCGGAGGATGTCTGCGCCGAACTTGACAGCTGCCCGCGCCGCGCGGGGGCGACGTCACTCAACTGCAAGCACTCACTCTTTCATTCAATTCATTCTCGCAATTCTCGCACTCAAGCGCACACATGTCGCACTAATGTACTTCTTCTAATTAAACGCGAATCTAAGATATTTCCAACAGTTTTTTATTTTCTTGTTCTGTACTGAACAGACATTTTCTAACAAATTTAAACAGTACCCGCCAAATCTCGAGCAGCGCCTCGCACAGCGGTATCTAGAGGCATGCAACACTCTCGCCGAGCACGAGGGCACGCTTAACGTGATGCTGCACAAAGACATGTGGGTAAATAACATTATGTACAAGTACGAGGGCGACATGCCGACGAACGCTTTGCTGATAGACTTCCAGTGCCTGCGCTACGGCCCGCCCGCTTTCGATCTTATGGTGTTTCTGTATTTGACGACGGAGCGCGAGTTCAGGGAGCGCCACGAGGGGGAAATAATCCGTCACTACTTCACCGTCTTCTCGGAGAATTTGGATGAAAAGACGAAGCTCGGATTAAAAGTTTTGAAGTATGACATGGAGGAGTTGGTGCGGTGGTGTGAGAAGAGTCGAATGTTCGGCATGTTCATGGCGCTGGGCATATTTCCATACGTGCTGATGGAGCCACTGGCCGCGCAGCAGACGTTCGATGAGGCCGCTACGTTCCTCCGGTATTGCAATGAGGACCGCAGCGGGCCGGTGCTGGCGCACTGCCGGCGCGACCCCGACTACTTGCGGCGACAGCTGCACCTCACCGAGGAGTTCGTCGAGCGCTACCTCATACAGAACACGAAAACACTATGATGCACTGTATTTGCTTAGTTTTCTTCCGTAACAAACGATTGGAACTGTCAAATGTTTTTTAACACGTAAATATTTAACTTAAACTGGGAAATCTGTTTATTTCTTAAAGATGTTCATATATTTCAAGACGGAGTTAAGTTGTGTATGACAACGTTAGAATTAAATAAGAGCCCTCTATTTTTTAAATCGACCGATCCACATACTTTCTCGCGTTCCCTCTCCCTGAACCGAAAATAGTCCAAGTGCAAAAAAAATGTTGATGTAATTGCACAAGGTTTGCGAACGTCAAGCGGAGTCTGTTTAAGGCAGAGCGGGCGCTCCATACGTGGACACACCATATGGTTGGCTCACTCATTGCCACATTCACTTATGTGTGTGATGTACTCTCACATCATCTAACAATTATTGACATAATTCCCTTTCAATCGCCCTTTTTATACATTTTACCATGTTTGTTACTAATCAATATTTATTATGTCAATACAAATGCTATTAAATTAAAAGATGTTTCAATCAAAAGACAGGCGTAAAGGTTTTTTTTTATATATCATAAATAAGCAAACGAGCACGCGGACATCTGAATTCACTAAAATATTGAAGCGATCGCTGCCCACAGACATCCGCAATTGCAGTTTGTCTGTCTACATTCAATTGACGATGTAGGGGACGCACAGAAAAGGGATATTTCTTCTTCGTATTTTATATACAGCGACATTTTTGCCATACTTCTACTAGAAATCACGTCAAGAGAGATTATGAAAACAATTGTCTATATTTTTTACCCAAACGACCTTCAAGACTAAAGTGTAAGTACTTAATCTAGTAACATGACATACAAGACACGACGAGGTAAAGTCGACTGCATAATGCATCAATTTGCATCGTAGCCAATAATAACAATTCTCAGAAGTTTGTAGGAATGTCATTTGTATTTTAAGTCTTCGTTAATTAAATGTAACATCATTTGGTTTTGTGGTTTGTGATTATTTCGTTTTCGCGTAAATGTTTTATTGTTGTGTTTTTAATATGGAATTAAATAATCTTTTTGTGTCAAAGCATTGCGGTATGTTTTCGCTTAGATGCGTTCCTGAAGGAACACTCGAAGCGTGAAGTGGCACTAGAGAAGCATTGTGTGCGCTGTGCCCGGAGCCCGCAGGACACGCTCGGCGAGCGCCCGACCGGCCGCACCGGACACACCGGTACCCGACCTTCCAGAGGACGCCCTCCACATATTGCATCACATATTCCAAACACTAAACATGTCTATATGTACCGCTGTTTTGTAAGACATCTTCTCTTTCGCATGTAATTGATAAAAATCAGAGAGAATTAAATAAATTAGAGTAAGGCATTGAAAAATTTCGCACCATTCCAAGCACAAACAAGCGAGTGTCATGGAAAAACTTATGATGTAACCTAGCTTGTTCCGCGTTATGCAGCGACGTGTCGTTACGGTACATTTAAATGTCCTTCTCTTCCGATTAATATCTATCGAGATTGAGCTACTATAGAGGTTATATTTTGCATCATGATTTTCCTTGGATTTAATTTTTGGCCTTTTTAATATAAGTATGCAATTTGCATATTTTTGTATTGGTAGGCTATTTGTGACGAATGCGTGGCGGCCCTGTGCGGTGCAGTTTCGGCCTCGTCTCGCCTCTAGTTGCTGAATTCATGAATCGAAGCTCTCCGACATAATCCTACTTCTGCGCTGTATAAGGTGCGTGAAGGTGAGCCACGCCATGTGCCCGCCGCGACACCGGGCCAAGGCATACCTACCGCGTTGTCATTTACAACTATCTACTGTTTTTTTTTATAAAATTAACATTTGAGATACCATCATCACTTCGTCAATATCACTGAAGCCAAGGCATCAAGCTCATTGACAAGATTTGCATAATGATAAATTTAAATATGTTATCACTATATTTTTTTTAACAAATAAGTAATAATTTATTGGAGGTATTGGCAAGGGCATCGTGCAGGGCCGGGGCGGTGGCGGCGCAGCGGCGACGGGGCTGACTCATTCTGCCCAAAATGAGTCTCCTTGCATTCCATGCCCTTAACGAATATGCAACTAATTATGCAAGTCTTTAAGTAATTCTTTTACTTTCAATCGAAGTGTCGGCGCTGCAACAAAAATACCCATGTAATAATTCACATCAGTTTCACATTCTTACTTAACTTATTGTCTTTACGAAAAATATTACCAAAAACGATCACCAGATGAACGGCGTGATTATCCTACATTTTAATATTAGACCCGTTTTTAAGATACCTGGACCGATGAATCCTGTAGATCATATTTGATGGCAGTCATCATTTATCTCTGGTAAAAGGTAAATTGTCAAAGAAACCTTAACTTAATACAATGTTGTATAACTTGATGATGTGACACTATAGAATTTGCACCAAAAGTTAAAAAGTTATCTTTATTTAATGTAAAATTAAGATTCAAATATTAAAATTTAAAGCTAGAATAGCAAAAGAATTCACATTATTGTGTTTGAGTGGGCGCCGACGTCACGTCATCCGTTTTCCGCATTCGCCAGCCGCCCAGCGGTGGGCCGTGAGCTCGCGGGGCTGCCCACATCTAGCCTTTAAAGTATTAAAGAATAATAAATTTCGCTTATTTAGAAATGGCTCAAATCCCACATTAATTATTTTGTGATTTATATTGTTCAAATTTATATCAATCAAGAATCCAAGAGTTTATTCGATTTACATTTGAAAACGACATAAATCGGTTGTAACATACGATTGAATTACGAAAATTGTGGATGTCGTCGTTCGGTTTTTAACAAAAAGGACGCGAGTCGATTCTGTAATAAATCGAAATATTGGAGATAAATAAAAACACGTAATATATGGGCCAGGGCCGGTGACATCACTCTGCGACTGCGACTGCGGTGGTTTTAAGAAGTGCGGCCATTTTCCTGGTGCTAGCGCACGCGGCGCGGACACTGCCATGTTTGGTGGCGACAAGCTGAGGCCGCCCGCTGTTGCCCGACTAGTGCAAATATTTAGTACGAATGACTTCATTTAAAGCTTTCGATGTTTTTTGTCTTAACCTTGGACGTAATTGTGGCGCGTTAGTACCTTGCACGTTTAAGCTCAATAATAACAGTTTAACCTAACTAAACTCACAGCAATAAATAAAGTCAGGCTTGTAATTGTTTCTTATTGGACGCTAGATTCTAAATCTCCTCTTGGTCGATCGAGTAATACATTATCGACATAATTTATATCATCGGTAGATCATTCCAATAATTAAATGATTGATTTAAAAGATTGACCATTTTTTTAAATTTTCCTTGAGATGATTTACAATAATGTTGTGTGCAGGGCTGTGCATCTCCTGGAGCAGTGTGTCGCTGCTGGCACACCTCTCACTTTCGAAATCACAATCGATTAGCGAAGAAAGTGATTTATAATGCACCGTTAAATGCTTTTAAAGCCAACTGTTAACAGAATTAAGCTTTATTCAATTTAATAACAATACAATTAATGGTTATTCTTTTTGTCGCTTTCGAATACTTTATCTGTCGCATTAATATCACTGTGATTTGATAAAGTCAATCGTTGGATTAGTTCTATTGACGATTCAGAATGCTTCTATAGTTAAAGGTCACTCAATGATTGGTTAGGTTCTGATATGCTCATCAATGTATTTCATTAGTTATCTTTGGCCGTAAATATGTTAATCGGTAAAAATGTTTTCAGATATTTTGGCGGCTCTTAACTTCCTGTGAGTTGCTGAAGACAATGTTAGGTGTTGTGGGATGTGGAGGCATGGCACTGCGCAGTGCGCTGATGTTCTTGGGCTGCCAATACATTTAAAAATAATTATACCAGGAACTATCCTGCTGCCATTTCGATAGCAATATCCAGTTGTTATGACTTCCTGAAAGTATACAGAGGATAGTTATCCTTTAGTTAAAGCTTCAAATATAATTAAGATAAGCTCAAAATAGGTACATGGAGGCTGCCCGGGGTCCATTTTACTGGCTTAACAATATCTTACAGTTTTTACATTTGTACATAGTTATTTTATCGGATATGTATGAAACCTTTTTTTACTACATTCTAGGTTAGTCAGCATTTAATTACATGAACAAATGCCTTAAAAGGCCCCATATTTAAAAAATACGGGACCTTGTGTCTACAAATTAAGGTAATATGTATTGTTTTTAGGCTAAGTAAGTATTCAATTAAAAAGATGAAAAGCAGATGTTTTATCAGACTTTATGTAAATCGATTAAGGTTTATAAATATAACAGAAGAATAAGATGGTAAGGTAAATGGATTTTCTTAATAGACATAAGGTTTGTGTAGAGAACGGTGAGGGTTTAGGCAGGCCGGTGAAGGGTTTCGTGCGGTCGCGGCGTAGCGTTACCTGCAGGTTGCGCGAGCAGCCGCCACTTGCGACACGCGCGCCGGCGCCGGCGCCCAGCGTTGTTACACGTCCACAACATTAGTGCCCTCCACACCATTCACCCTGGCCCCCTACACCACTCGGAGACAATAACTACATTAAGAATTTAGACTCAACAATATGTTACTAACTGCGACAACGAAAAATATATTTACAATTATTTTAAAACTCAACCATTAAATCAGAGTCAATTATTGAGTAATATTTATGAGATCGATATCCGAGTATTATGTATAACCTTTTTAAGTTATTTTAAATGAAATCACAGGTCGCCTACGCTCGGATGTCGCGTCAAGTCAACGTGCAGCATCGCCCATGATAAATTGTGTGCCTTCACAGCGAAGTGAGGCAATTATTGTTATTATGTTATCTCTTCGCGCCAGTTGTGAAAGGTACATTTATCAAATATGAAATTCAAAAAGCTTTTCCATTAAGATAGTTTCTAAGAGAATTTATCCGCAGATATAGCTACTAATTCCAGTTAAATAAGGTTTTATAAATCGTTGATCATAATATTCGCATACAATTTTTCAATGCCAAGCTTCAATTCAATATTGTTAATTGTTCGCACATCCTCTGCGCAATGCTAAAGTTGTGTGCATATTGTGTGAGCCCACGCCCACGCGTGCGCCGATTCATTGCCTGCGCTCCAAGGTGGCAATACATCATCGCTTGTTAATAACTGTGTTGACTAAACAAATAAGTTTCTCGGAAAAAGACAGCTTACAGTTGTGACGCAATTATTATCTATCCTTACTGAAGAGTATTTTAACTTTGCTTTGATTTGAAGCCGGGGAGTTTGATTAGTACAGTGCCAGCTGAGAACAAGGAAATTAATTAAGATACAATGATATTGGCAATATGCCGCAGGTTACAAGGATTCTATTCAAAGTTATTCATCGTGAATACAGATTCTCTTCCTATCTTCATTAAAATCTCAATTTAATGCCTATACTTACTTCAGTTTGTTCTTGACGTGAGCTTCTAATCACAGATATTTAAAAATGAAGTCGTTGTTTTTTCGTAAATCGACATCCTTAAATGATTATTTGGGCAGTTCTTTGTAAAAGGACAACATCAGGATCTGATTTATATAATACAAACGTAGATTTAAAGTAAAAGCTAAGTACTTAAATAGGAAATTATGTATAAAATAATATTTTATTACATAATTTAAGATTCAGGACCCAATGAATGAATGATTTGGCTGAATGTTATACCGTTACGTGACGTACTTACGCACTAGATGTCGCCTGCCTCACGCACTATGATCGTGCGTCACGTATCACAATACGAGTGTCAGAGCGGGCGGTCACGCAGTGTGTCCCTGCCCTTACTCCTGTATCTAATGTGCGTGAGTGGAATAATATGTGCCGTGATCTGCTCATTTACTCGAGCTGGGAACAGATCATCACAACATAACAAGCACTTACAGCTTACCTATCATTTGTTATTTTCTCCTGCATTTTTTTATAAGGTCGCTAAGTGAGTCACTGAATTAGTAGGAAGTAGGTTTGCCATTGTCACGGAGCAAATAAGTAGCCGGAGACCATTAGCTTTTATCAAAACTAAAATACGATTATCGTGTTAGATAACTGGGCGACATGTTTACGTGGCGAGGTGTCTCGGCGGCGTCCACGCGTGGGTGAAATGACGTCACGTTGGTATTGCATAGCGCAGGCTGGCGGCGGCGGGCTGTCCACTAGATCCTGCCAGGCGTTACAATTAACTGACATTCATTTTCTTACTTATTTAGACTTTGCCGGACAGCGAATATAATAAAAATGCAAAAAGGTACATAACTCGGATCCCAATCGGTTGGAGCATAGTGTGAGAGGTGAATGTATCCGCGCGTCCCGGCCGTCCAGTGAACACTCTCGCACGGGTCGCGGGTTGTCGACCTGCGGCGCGGCGCGGTGCTGCGCGGGAACTCGCGCAATCCCGGAATGGCAACCGATTGTCTTTTTTTGTTCGGCTCGTGTTTGGGCATTGCCAAGATTAATGCGCGCCATCTCCCACGCGGCGAATTATCATTGCACATCCTCAATTTATGTGCATACATTACTTATTTTTAATGTGTTCATTCATCATTGATTACATTTAAATAAATACAATACAATTATTTGAAAATGCACATTTAAAATACGCACCAAGCACAATTTGTATCTGCTGTAGGGAACAGTATTTCCTATATATGTATAAATCAGTAAAATGACAGTAATTTCCCGCCATTTAGCTCCAGTTGTCAAAGTGACAGTTATAGTGTTTAATTCACGGCTAATTTCTTGTTGTTTAACTTCTCACCCACGCCATAGCCTCCGTTAATTGCTGCTGTCGATAATGTTATTCATAAGTTTGTCAATAAAACGTAGTAATTATGTGTGTAGGATTGAGGAAAACTCGTAAAATAAATGCCGGTGTTCAATCACGAAAGGTTTTAGAAGTAAACAGAATTCGCTATTATTCGGAATATTTAAAGTTACTAATAATTTATAGGAATTTTGATGCTACTGATAAAATTCAACTATTAAAATAATAAAATTCAATTAAATTTATAATACTTAGATAGTAACGTTCGTTTAATTATTCCCAAAAAAGCTCGCTTCTGTTAAGTCATCAATTAACTGTTCTGCAGTTATATAAATAACTTCAGAAATAAATAAAAAAGGTTCTGCAGACGGTATGAGGTCATGCTCACATCGACTGGAGCTATGACGTCACGCATTTGCATCAACATGGCGGACCTGCGCAGGCGCTTCCTTACCAGCACAATACTTCAGGGGAACAATCTGGTGACGATATGTATAGAAAGTTTCATATATTTATGTTATTCTAAAATAACTAAATTTCATATAAAAGCTATATAAAATGAGGAAGAAAATTAAGAACCTTTTTTACTTAAAATTAAAAACTTATTTGTTTATCAAGTATTCACATAAAAATAAAAACGTATTAGATATCACTAGTTTTCGTGCCGTGCGGCATCGAGCATGCTCACTATAGAACCATGAGGTGCCATGAGAGTCTCACTAGGCCTTTATACTATGACGATGACTTATTTACTACCAATTTATTGAGTACTTACATGCTTCAATTATATTATAATATACACTTTATATGAACATAATACAATTATATTTCGTGTTTCTGTTTTAACTTCACTCTAAAACCATAAAATTAAACATATCAAGTTCTAATCTACGTAAATTATAATATATATTTAAAAGATATAAAGGTTCCTCCGGCAATTATGTGACATAATCCAACATAGCTTGATTTTTAACTGATTTAGGTATTTAATAAATAAATTGAATTCAAACATCACTTCAGTCTTAGGTCTCAAAATACACAACCGGAAGGATTTTGTCCAAACACTCGACTCGCATTTGCAATTTAATCCTCTGTTTCCAATAATACTTGTTCTAGACATAAACTGGATTGTATTACTTCATAATATGAAATGTTGGAATACATAGTACAATGTATTTTGTTAATACGTCCTCACTCAGACGAATGTGGTCCTCGGGAACAATAGCAATCGATTTAAAAACAACATTGATTTACAAACAATAACATCGTGCGCTTGACACGGAGCTGGTCGTGGCTGCTTGCTGCAGGTGACAGCGGTAGTGCGTCTTGACGCGTGACGTTACTCGTCAAATGTAATCCAATGCTATAAATCAAAGATAGGTCAAGGTTTATTTTTGAAATATTTATTAAAACCTAATCATCAAGCATTACCAACATCTGCAAATTAGATAATAGTAAGTACGCTGAACTACGAAGGAACGAAGCTTTTTTGTATTTTAAATAAAAATCGCAAGCATATTTAGCGAGACGAGTTCGTTAATCGTAGCTTTCTAACGTAACGTTGGTTGGGTTGAGGGCAACGAAGCCTCCGGCTGAGGGATGGGAGGGCAGCCGGCAGCAGGCAGCGAGGCGGAGGCACCCCGCTGGACCTGCGCCGGCGCAGCCTAGCGCGCAGTGATCGCTCGGTTGCCGAACGTACCACACGTACAAATCGCTCATAGCTACGAACGCAAATAAAAACAAAAAATTAACAAACCGACCTCAAGTGACCGTTTAGTGCGCCGAGCGGCCGACACGAACGAACCGACTTCGCGAAGACCTAACGCTTCAAAATTAACCACTAACACACGATTGAGCTTCTATTATTTAAATATTTAACTAAATAAAGGTGTAATTGATAAGATAGTGTAAAGTTTTTAAATGTTAACGGCCGGTCTCGGGTAGAAGACGTCGCCTCGCTCTCAGGTAAGTTGCAACTTATAACATAACTTAATTAACATACGAATTAGTGATTCATCTCGTTAGGGCGATGCTTTTTAACGAATTTATAATGAGGTCAGTTAAAATACATCGTTAATGATGACTATCAGTGCTGTAAGTTAAGTTTTTAACTTTGTTGTGATTTGAAATAAAACGTATAACAAAGGTTTAATCAAAGCAACAATATTTTGTTTTGATGTTTGTTCTACAATCAGTCTATTCTATAATAATTAGTGTATACTGTATGTAGATGACATACATAGACAAACAGTAGATTACTTCGTAGTTTGTACAAACTGTTGATTAAACTAACTCTTTAATTTGTTATGTGACTTTTGTTTGAATCTGATCTTGTTTTGATTCCACTGTCGAATACATGTTGTCATCTGTTTCAAATGGAATGTTTGGAATGTCGATATATTTCTATACAAGTGTTTGGACAGTGGGAAGCCAGTAAAGATCACAAAGGTGATCTGAATGTTTGGGTTATTTTGTATGTCGATGACAGCGCCGGCCGGTGGGTGCAGGAATGTTCCCGGCTTTGTCTCCATTGTATCAAAACAAATATGTGCCGTGAGGTTGTCTGTTTGCTCACCTGTGTTTTGGAACTCTCATGCTCACGTATCTGTAACTCGAGGAATTCTGCATCGTGTTTACATTGGAATCAACACATCGCCTTATCTTCACCTATACATTTTAATTAGGATCCTCATTTGTATTTACATACTTAAGCAGCTAGGATCATTACTGTCTTGTTTGCAGTAACTAAGGGCATTTGATCATTACATTGAGAAGTATACCTACATATGTATCATTTTAAAACAAAACAGACAACAAAAAATCTCAAGGAAAACTTTCGCTAGTGGCTAGGAGGCGCTAGGATCCCGCGGGGTTCTCGAACTAGGCAATGTAATGTCTAGATAGACAGATAAGTGGTCAGGTTTGAATCCCAGACCGACAGGGACTGCGGTCACGACTGGCTCACTCGAGACTCAGTGTTGCACACATGCTTTGCTATATTTAAGTTCGAAATAAGGCAAGTTAACAGATCAGTCATTAAATGCAATAGAATTTAATTAGAACAAACCGTTTTTCCTCACATATCTTATGTATTACTTGTTTTATCAAATTTAAATAAAGAAGCCTCTTAAATTACCCCCTTTCCGTAAATAGGTGTTTCAAAGCTAAAGCTAAAGTTGTCATAGAAACTAATATGGACGTTGTTGTTACAGTGTTCTTGTTAATTTTCAAATCACTGTTCAAAAGAATCTCGTTACGTGTTTAAGGATAATGTTTAATTTGTTATAATGTTTGTTTGTCTGCGTCGTTTCAATTGAATCACTGTTTGAGTGAGTGTCATGCACACAAATACACGCTGATTAATTTTGGTAAATAAAAACATCGGACTTATGTGCTTATGAATAAATCGCACCGGTGTCATTAGGTTAAATATTCGAAACGAATGCCGTTTTGTGATATATTAAAAAAAATCCTTTTAAATTAGAGCATTTTCCTGTATGTTGTATTATACGTTTTTATTATAATAATGTAACTTATTTGATAATCCTTCATGAGTCTTGTGTAGGATTATATCGTAGTAATTTATTCAAAGTATATTCATATTTCCAGTTGCCAAAGCCGTCGTTAATGTCACAGTATCGAGTAAACAAACGACGCCATCATGAAGATAATTGAATAGAGATTAACTTTATATTTTTATGTGTTTATCCAACATTTAATGTGTTGAACATAAACTCATCATAGTTATACATATGTCTATACATATTATATAGTATATAGAATAATACTTGAAGTTTTATATATTAATAAAATGTCATTGAGAATATTATGTGTACAAAAAACTTGTTTTTATACATAAAAATAATGACAATGCTATACTAATTACAAAAAAATGCGCATTCCCAAACTGGAATACCTTGCTACACTTTTTTTGGAGATAAAGAAAAGAGGTTTTATATTTAGTTGGTACATTCGAGACATGTGAAGGATAATTATTGTTCGATAAACCTCGATGACGTCACACGATGTAATTTAACATTTACTACAATTAATTAGTAGTAATTTACCTTGTGCATATCTGCGGCCTCGTCTCTGCCCTCGATGTGCGATGTGTTTGGCTGCTGCCGAATGTTACCTTTGCCCACCATATACATTAAAATAAAACATAGAAAGTCTTTGTTGTAATCAAACTGGTCTCAATAAATGGATAGGTCATTACTTAGAATTGATAGCCGCTGCGTTCCGACCTAAAATGCCTGTTGAAGTTGCTAACAGTTAATTCTATATCCTTTTTTATTAGTTCGTACCCTTAGCACCATTACCATTCGCAACCGTCAGCGTCAAAATGGCGAGAATCGTATAGGCACAAAATACCACGGTTATCGCCTGTCCATTTATAAAGGTCAATGATTAAACTACAGAATGTTTTTTATATAAAAAATTAATAAAGGCATTATGTAATAATGGCTTTATTCAGATTTCAAAAATATTGCATCAGACATGTGCAGGTGTGCGCGCGTTATCGCCGCGGCGCACGCGCGCTGCGCCGGCCGTGTGCTGTATCGACGCATTTCTTCTAATCTTACAACGACGGTATCTCGTTTGCTTTGTCTCCTGTTGTTTGTGCATCCGCATTCATATGTCGGTTACTCGATAAAATTATACAAATAGAAAATTTTCCAATTAATTCTGTCGTATTTGTTTGTATTTAAAATTAATGATTAACACAACCTCCGGAACAGTGAAATGTAAACTGAATTGTTAAAAATGTTTGGTACAGGGATGTAGTGTATTTAATGGTAGGATTAGAATGTAAATAGGGTGTAAGTAGGTGTAAATGTAATTAGAGTGTAAGTAGGAGCAGAATGTTACAGTTAGGGTAAGACTTGAGACATGTATGACCGAATCCGATTATTTTGTATGAGAGAGTGTACCAAAATGAGTCTATTGCCTTCTTAAAATTGGTTCAGGTTTTAAAATTGTTATTCCATACGTTACAAAGGATGGGTCAGGCTGATAAGTTCTCAGTCTTTTCGATCATAAAAATTTCAATGACATATAGTTTCCTCGCAGTCACATTTTGGTGTGACAAAGTATTCTGAGTTCAGTCTTCGTTTATCCACGACATAATTGTAACAACATTTGACACAATTTGCACAGCAAACCAACCAGTTTTCGCAGAAACAAATTTAAATGGTTTAGCGATGTGTCAGATCGTGTGAAGCTTGTCGCCAACAACGTAATAATTTTTGCATTTATCTTTCATCGACAAAACTTTGTTCCTCCAATAACATTTAACACGTAGAGTCATATAACATAGTAATATATGTGTTTTGATATTACCTGATGTGAATTTTAACATGTTGTTTTCGATCATTATTGTTGTCTCTTTTGTTTTCAAAACAATGAGAGTGATGGTAATATTGTGCTAATACTGATGTTACGGAAGAGAAGATTATGTATGTTTTGAACTTAAGACATAAAGTTTGTAACTTGACATAATATTCTGTAAAAACAAATTGTAAATCGAAACCCTTTAAATGCCTATTACACCGAACGAAGACGCTATAATGAAAGTGACAACAGCTAGTCAAACAACCCGTTACATCATTGACGATGTTCGTTTGATTATTTTTTTACGTGTTTTTAATGTGAAAATATACAGATTATGTGTTTTTAATATGCACATCGTGTTATGTAATATTTTATCATAATGTTAACACTTAATTGTTACATTCGACGCGATAATATTTTGTTAATTGTTTTTTAATATCACTGAACTAGTTCTGTTCATTTTTTTATCTAGAATAAAACAAGTATAAGCGATCGATGTAATTTAAATAAAAAAGATTCTAGATTGGTTAAACATTAAATAAAAAAGAATTAGTCAGGATCAACGAAAAGTTAACTAATTACGCGTTTGTTAATGAAATCTATACTTAATTACTTGTGTTATCCGTGGACATGTATTAATGGTATAGAACACTTTCTAAACGCACCAGCGAGTGTCGCCAGAGAACGCCACCGCACGGGACACGGGACGATACAACGCAATCTAATTAGCTGCAACAAGCTCAGACCCAACATCCCACGCTCAATGCACTTGCCCACGATGCTCACCTTTAGAAAGTCACAAAGCGTACAGACTCTAATTAATAATGATAAAACGTCTTCGAAAGTAAATAGGCTTGATAATACACTAATTGCCTCCATCAAAGTCGCTAAGGGGTCTCTTTACACTTAGGGTCTGCCTTAGTGACCACTCAATAGTTATGAGTGCGTCAGTGACATAAAAAGACAATAAAAAGTGATTTTGAAACGCATATTTTATCCAAAAAAATAAAAGTAAGATCTTTATAGAATAAATAAAGATTATTGCTTAAAGTCACATAAAACAACACCAATAAAATAAAATAGAAAAAAAGAAGTGTTAATGTTACACTTTACCGCTGTCATCAGCTGGCTTGTCGTATGTGAGGCGCGCTCCTGACACAGAGACGGAGTGACCTTGTGTCCGCGACACCTCCTCCTCAGCTATCGATCCAACACCCGCTCATGACAAACTAATGACTACATTGCGCGCGCGCGTGCACTGCGCAGATCAAAACCACCCACGTGCTTCCAGTGTAGCTAGCAGTTATTAGAACCCTCTCACATTGACGGCAGAAATCGCGCGTTTACTATAGAATCTTCTGTCTTAAAATTTTCATGTAATATGAATCAATAGCGGCTTCGCTTAGATAAGTAATCTATTATAGTCTTGGTTACTCATTTAAAGAGCTTTCCACTTGGTCAATATTTTCAAAATCGATCCTAAAATTTTGGTTCTAAACAAAAGGAAGTGATGGGATCCAATCTTGTTCTGAATAAGAGACTAAATATTATATAGATCTTTTAGAGATTGGTGTTCTTAAATTTAACGTTATTGCTAGATATGTTATCTCTTTAGTTCCTACATAAAATCGTACGGAATGTAAACGCAGCATAAAATGTGTACAGGTTCTAATAATATCAAATCGGGCGATGACGCGACGATCCTAGAGACCTCAATCACTTGCTTTGTTTACGATCTTCAAGAGGATATGGTGCTTTAAACACGCGGCCTTGAATCCTGCACAAAATTACATTTATCTAAAGCAACTACACTGATTCTTCCTTGTTAAATCTGTTTACTTTAGTGTTAAGAATAATTTGAAATAGTTTAACAAATTATGTTGGCATATGTCATAGTTATTTTTGTAACAAAGAAACATATCACCATTATAATAAATTTCATTAATGAAGTCCTTTATCCAATTATTAATTTAATATCATTAAGCAATAAAAGACAGCGACACTTTATTCTATAGGTTTTCTAAAGTAACATTTTCAAATTACAAATTCGCACATTCTATAAACATACTATGTCCCTCCCACTGTCACCACAACTTGCTTGCTCTTGATTTAATAATTAATACCATATTGATAATTGTGATTTAGCATAACTTAACTCAGGTTCATTGTCCGGGGACGTCCAAATTTGGCAGAGCACTGTGTAACCAGTCCGTGGACGTGACTTCGCTTTATAAACCACGATTGTCATACATTTAAACATATTAACTTAAACTATCAGTAGGTAGTGATAAATGATTGTTTTGAAAATATTTTTATTTCGGGAAAATGTACAGAAATAAACATTAGGCCCTAAACTAGCAAAGCGTTGCGCTACAGTTGGCTGTTAACAGTTTTTTTCCGCGGCATGACGTATTAAATTAGTACTTAATATTGAGTTTTGATATTTTACAGTTATACTTATAGACATTACATTTAAATAATATTAAACATTAGCATAGTGATGTTTTTAAGTTTGTGTGAATTAGGAAGTTAAATGGCTAAACAATTTTATTTTATAGTATATCGGTTCAGATTGCCAGACTATGCCAGTCATGTGTGACAACTGATTTAAAAGATTATGACATACTGGTTGTTAATAGAGCAATTAATTAAAAGTTTAGCAATCTGTACATTTATTAAGAGTTTTACGAGTATCAGTTATAAAATAATCATAATATTTATTGTATTGAGTAAGAGTGAATAAAATCATTTGCCAATAATGGACTCGTAAAGTTTAACTTGTGTTTCTCAATCTTTATACTAAGTTAAGGGATAATTTGTCTGTACAAATAAATCATTAAATGTCAGATGAAACATACTGTTTTGGTGGGAGACTAATTAGTATTTCAAAGTATTTGAATACTATATATAATATAATACGTATAAATATATTTGTCAATGTTTGTAAATGATGAATTGTTGCCACTAATACATTCCGAGAATTAAGTCTGTGATTGGTGTTGGTGTCGCATCGTGCGCACGTCACCGGCACGACACGACACGACGCGACGGCTCAGTGAGTCACAGCCGCGGTATGCCAGCCCGCGGCCGCCGGTTCCAACACACAACTGAAACAAACACCACAGCCAATTCCTCACGATTAAGTGTTGCAATGTGGAATGTGTGGTAATGTACCATCCCTCTTCACATTGATTTGACAATAAGATCCTGTTTCATTTCCAGTCCATTTCTTATTACCAATTGTGTTGCCGCAACTGTTATAGACAAATCAATAGACTAGACTCTCGCTTATTGCAAATGGGACTTGTATCGGATCAGTAGTTTTTAAACTTATTGGTAATAAACAATGAATATTTAATATCTTTTCTTTTTATAATATTAATCAAAGATGTAGATATTAATATGATCGCGGCCGGAAACTTGCACTGGTTAGTATATACATGTGTTGAGTGTCAGATTCATTGTGTCGCTCACATTTGCAGGAAGTTTTGATGTGAGCATTCCGGTCCGGATACTTGTCTAGAGAAAGTAACACAATAATCAGTACTGTACTCTTCACTTTAATAGTTATCAACGATAACCTCTTCAGAATCTTCTGATGGGTATATAGTTTCGTTTTCCGTCTATCTGAAATAATTAAAAAAATTATAATAAGTGCACAAATCGAACCTAGAGCACACGTATATCCGGTGCGATGGTGCGTCTCTAGGCGGTGTGGGACAGATGCCGGTGGGCGGGTGTCGGGTCCGCTGCCCACGCGCACTCGGCCAGCCGCTCAGCCGGTACACTCCTCAGTGTCACTCCTCACTCCTTGCGCCTCACGTCTCAAGCCTAAACATCTCCTCCTGTGTGATATCCTATCTTACTTCTGGTGTTGTTTTGGTGAGTGTAATGACATGAATATTATATCTATTGTTTTTGTCTTCATGATTTCTGAGATTGCTTATATTATGTTGGAACTTTATGTTAGGTTTTTCCCACCGAAAGTTTTCAGTACTGAAACACCTGTGAGAAATATATTTTTAAAGAGAGAAACATTACATGGACTTGATTGAGTTGTTTTATACAAAATATCAGTAAGGATTTAATTAAGAATATGTCACAGATTCATTCATAAGAACTTTTATAAAGCCTTTATTGATATACTTTTCTCGTATTCTGTCCAAGAAGACCATCAAGTTGACTTTCCTCGAATCATTTTTAGAAGTATTTGTATGATTGAAAGAGATTTACGTTTAATAAATTGACTATAACATTGTTGTGCAATGTAACAGTGACACATCGAATGAAATTTAAATCTTTGAGAACATAGGTGTTAAAGTTGAGCAACGTGTCGTGCAATGAAGCAAACAGTACCTTGCGGTCAGTACTAAGTATAGCATGACCTATGTATAAAGCTACAAGACAATACGTATTTTACAGTTCATTAATTTCCTCTTGTATAATTTATGTTACGTCTTTTTGTTCCGCTCATCTCAGGACGTAAGTGATGTGATCAGGTTTCCATATTCAGTCGTGTGAACTCGCCGACAACTGAATATGTATGTTTACTGTTTATATGTGTAGCTGTGTATGTGTGTGTGTGTGTATGTGTGTGTGTGTGTGTGTGATTGTGCTAAATATTATAATAATATGGACACAATGTTCTTCAATTTACACATTAAACTATTTATTTCCGAACCAAAACGACATTTCTAATCTTTAACTATCAATCTTTTACACCTTTATTTTTCCTTTTATAGAAATTTTTTACGTAACTAGTTTGTCACAGTAAAAATATTATTCCAAATATTTGCATAGTGACACCCGAATTTACCTGTATTACTATTATAGAAGCGAAACTGGAAATCATTGCGATATATTTGTAAAGCAAATAAAGTCGATTAGTTTTGATAAGGCCATCCTTGTTAACGAGACGCATTATTGGCGCGGCTGATGTCACCGCACGAAATAAAATCGCGACCGCGAAATTTGCAAGCCTGTCAGTGCCGAGCGCCGCGCGACGTGCGCCCTCTCTCATTACACCCAGCCGCGGGTTCGATTTCAATAGAGTTCCTTCTGATAGTTCGCTAGTCTTCTGACGCTTACAGAATCAAAGAAGTGTGTCAGTATCCTAAGTGACCATCAAATAATTGAATCTAGGGCAAATAGTACAACAGATGCATATGGTTGTGAGTGTGAGACGAGCGCAACCTTCACAACCACGTGCTCACCTCGTTAGCTGCACTTAGCTCCTCACACGACAATCACATTTTGTTCGCACACAAACTATTAAGTCATTTGTAACAATAAATAAAAATATACTCAGCCAGGAAGAATATAAAAAGTGTATTCAAATGCTAAAGTGAAGTAAGAACGCGTTGCATCTTTTTAGCAATCTAGTCAGACAACAATCATTCACGAAAAGTATATCTACTATCCTATTGTAATCCGCACAAACTTAATAAAGATAAATACAATTCTTGACAACACGCCTAGTTAAATAATATTAATTAAATATGTTTAGTAAAGTTGTATGTTAATGAAATATGTATAAAAATTGTAGTATCGAATTTGACACATCATCATTAAATAAAAACACTCGTATTTTTTAAATATTTATTAAGACTTGACAAGAGTTCGAAGAACATACAATCAGCGCTGTTCTTCATAAGGGAAACTAGGTCACAATAACTGTCTTAACGACGGTTCCTGAGACCAAAATTCCAGTTTAAATCATATTGTTTTATCTGTTTGATCAAATATAATGACAGGGATGACGATATGTTTTATAAAAGGATTGCAGTCTCAGAAACTAACGGTTAGTAATTGCTCTTATAAATATTTCTCGTAATTTAGCATTTGCTGTTTTGTATAACTGTGCGTTTCCAATGTTCGTGTTCGACTGACACTTGTATACATATAGTTGTCTCTGTTGTTGTCAAAGATAATGTAAGGGACGACAATATGTATTTATACAATTGTCACAAATCATGCCGGGGGTGTAGACACGTCTAGTTCATTACAGTCATCTATTCGT
The DNA here is from genome assembly GCF_000836235.2 of Papilio xuthus. Classification (NCBI taxonomy): domain Eukaryota; kingdom Metazoa; phylum Arthropoda; class Insecta; order Lepidoptera; family Papilionidae; genus Papilio; species Papilio xuthus. Next base: position 145,267 of record NW_013531514.1, on the reverse strand, counting down.
CTTCATTGTCGTTGATTGCTATCAAGTAATGGGATTTAAAGTGAGATAGCAAGGCAAAGGTCGCGGCCGCTGCTGGCTGTCGGCTGTTGGCTGTCGGCTGTCGGCCATGTTGATGTCAATCTGTCACAAACTATTTGTTAAACAATGGTGGATTATTCGAAATATTGTTTAATTTGCTACAATTAACATTTGCATGAAACTAAATTGGTTATGATTTAATTTTCTTTTCACTTTTAATGAAAGATTCAATTCTGTATTTAAAATTGAGCTTTTATGAGAAGGCTTACGCAATCATAAACAAATTAACATTGTTTTTGACGAATAGCAATACTTAGTCTAAACAGAAGTTAATGTCAATGTCAGCACATTGTTTGGCTGATGTGTGTATGTGTGTAGGAAGTCAGTCGACCTTGTGCCTTGAGATATGAGGAGATGAAGACTACATGATGATTAGTATATGATAGTTTACATTAGCACCTGTTATTGTAACTCGGAGAGTAAGTTAATGGTAGCTTAGTCTACGTGATATGTTACTTGTTATGTCTCTACTTATGTATTCACATTAAACAATGAATAAAGTTTTATTTAACATAAAATAGATTTTAAATCTTACTTGTTGTTATGTAAACTTAAGAAATTAACTAAATTAAGTCATAGTTAATTTGAACGCGCTATTTTTAATTATCATTTAGTTGTTTATCTATCTGTAGATATATATAGTTTCGAGGGTGATTGATTGACTTTCGGACACCAATATGTTCCCTGCCTTAAGAAATAAGGATACAAAAGAGTGTTAGTTAATAAGACAAAGTCTTTTGTTATTCCGATGACTTTCGTAGTAGCACCAGTTGCAGTATTACAGTATTGCAAATATTTGAAGATCATAAAAGTTGTCCTTGCGGAGGCTGCAATGTCGGCAAACAAATATAATTGATGTCTGTTCTAATCTTTCTCTCCCACGCGTGTCAAATCTTACAACTCGTCTGTGTAATCGTCAGTATTACCAAATTAAGTATTTGATATTTAAATTGTGATTAACAGCTGCTCAGTTACGACTCGTACATGTCTAGCCCCTAAGGGCACATTTCTTAAACTAAAAGTACACTTAGTGATTATTAAAAGTACCGATGTAAATAAGGTATTCGATTCTTACACATATCGAGCCAACTGTGCAACTTTTGATCAAACATTTGGCACAAACACAATAGAGGCGATGCGTCAGTACCTTAGCTTTAGGTACAAAGTTGGTGGGCACACGGCGCGCCGTACGGAACCAGTTCTGGCAGGAACATACAACTATGCGTTATATTGTTGCAGTGTTACGTTGGCCATTCGCGGCCGCCAAGTCGGGACAAAGAAAAGGTTAAGGATACAAGGTGAACCAGCGTAAAGGATAAGTTAAACTTTTACGTGTTATTTTGGAAAGTATTGTTATTTTAAAAACATTGATTTTTTAACACATGACTTAGATAAATACGAGTCGAAATATCCAAAGTTTAGTTCGTAGTTGTATGACTTATCCTGAAAAATAATTTCTATCATGGCCATATTAGTGGGAAGGGTACCGAGGCTCCGCGGGCCGCGTTACATCAGGGTTCTCGGGATTGTAATCGCAACACAGAACTAAACAATATAATATAGTAAGCAGCTATTCTTTGAACTGATTCGAGTTGTTGAACTTATCTCAGTTTTGCATACTTAACATATTAATATGACCAATCTACGTTTTAGCTCGTTGACTTTAATATTTTTATAGTTCTTTTTGATAGACAATTGTTTTGTGTTTTAAAGTAAAACAAAATAAACAATTGTAAAAGCGGAGGCGACGAATGTTATAGAAGGACTTGCCGTGTCGGCGAGCTCGGTGGCGCGGCGGCGGCTTGCGGTGGGCGGCCGAAGTCGTTTTATAGGTCCTAGAGCAACTCCAAGTTATTACCTGGCTGAGGTAATGCCTGAGATCACTTGCTAATACCATAATCCACGCTCACGTCATCCGACTCGCCGCGCCGTAAATATACCTTAATAAAATCAAATCGTTCACAGACTAATGGACGTTTCACTTTGTTTTGTTTTGATTTCCTTTACTTTGACTTTTAAGCTATATTTATTGTATAATATCATCATACCAAGTACTTAATTAATTAATGTGGAACAAAACACGTTACTTATTTTATTGTACACAAATAACCAAAGTCAAATTATTGAATAAATAATAATTCAATCAGCAAACTGTTGGCCGTCGAGTTGAAAGTTGAGTAAACACAATAGATGGCTGATAACTTTGTTAATATCGTAAATACTAGTATTGTGCTGCGAGTCTTTATTATACATACCTACATATGTATGTTGCTGTTATATAGGACAGCTTTCAATATCTGCTGGAGGCTTCGTTAGATGTTCTTTAGTATTCAATGGAGATGTGCGCGGAAACATTCGGGGCGCGGGCGCGGTATAACTGACAACGGCGCGGATATGGTGTTTGAATTCACATTTCTATGGCGAATGAGAAAGTAGGTGGAGTAGTGAACTAGAACGGTAAATATCCTTCAAACAGATCCTTTTACTAATGTTCTTTGACAAAGATACTATTTATGACTATTCACATTTTTGGCATTCCATTTTATCATACCAATAATTAGCTGTTGTAAAATTTTACAATAATTACTTTATTATTTTATATCTCTATACTAAGTTAACTAAAAGAAAAAGTTGGTGTAAAAGTGCACTCTTGAACAACATCGAAAGAAAGAATAAATAAGCAAGAGTAACCGTGAAGGTAACACATAAACATCCCAAATTTTAAACTACGTTAAGGCGTAAGCGTTGCTGTATCGGCCAGCTCAGGCCGATTCACTATAGGTCGCACATTTGCATATCGTTACGCTTCTTATATCATTATCTTCGCATACCTGTTTCATGCATCCATAGATCATCTTACGCAGACTCGTTAAATAAATATTACTTTCCCGATGAGTTACAAGAGACATACAAGTTTTACAGAGAGGGCAGGCGTCATCTTGATGTCACGATCAAAGAAAAATAACAGAGCTTGGGAAAAGGCATTCTAATTAAAGATTAACTTTATTATTTGTTATTTACATTACGTCAAAATTACAGTTTAGAAATGCTTATCTAATGGAAGTTGTTATTAAATTATGTTTCGTACAATGTAATACGAAAGCAATGCAAGAGACTTTATACAGTGTGTGTGTAAAGGCACAGTTACTTTAACAATAATATTTTTAAACGAATGCATAAATAAATCAATAAAGCGTTGACCAATACGATTAAGTTTCAACAGAATAAAATTTTGTGTAATATTTGGTTAAATAAATTTGTGGTCCCTTTTATATTTATCGCTGAGGGAAAGCTTATAAAATTTACGGTCTTGTAATACATATTTCTGATACACAGAGAACGTCGCTATAAGCACATCAATATACATTAAGGGCTTTAAAGTAGGTTTATATCCGATCTTGTATACTTTGCCTTATATTTCTTAAAGTTAAATAATAAATGTATCGTGCTACAATACTACTAAGCATTTTGTACATTATCGTGAAAGAAAAAATCCATAATTTTTGTCAAATGTTCGACCTCTGAGAGTCTCTTGCACTGTAAGTAAACGCACACATGGTCTATAAGACGTATCTCCTCTATGAGACGTAGTCAAACCGTGTTGAGGGGCGCGGCGCACGGTTCAAGGGCCGCCGCGTGCCCTCACACAGCCTGACCGCTGCAACACTGCCATTGTACTCGTAACACTTCTTGTGAACACTTTCGTTCTCATCACTTTTCTAGTAATAACTTAGTCATTAACCTCTTCAAATACGCATTTTTAAATGATACTTTACTTAATTTTTCTCAAAAGCGCAGCAATTGACCGCTACGTTTTAAAAAGGATACAATTTCGAATTCAGCGTTGTATTGAAATTAATTTGCAATAATTATTTACTTTTTAATGATGGCTAACGCTTAAATGCAAGCTTACTTCTGCTTTATTTTATGACTTGAAGATAATAAATATAATTATAATTACTTAGTTCGTTGATCAATTTTCTGGTAAATCTTTTCCCAAGACTATGCCAAGTAATTGGGTGTATGGATCTACACGTTAGAATATTTAGTTAGACGTGTGCGCGTGCGCAATCTGTTCCTTAATTATTTCCATTTTAAATCCCATTCGTGGTGATCACTTACAGCGCGCAATGAAGACATATGCCATCGTTTATTAACCATTCATCAAAGATGTCCTCCCACTGCACTCAGCAGAGTAGCAACACACCACGTAACATTTGGTGAAGTTACAATGACGATCTATTTACCCGTGTCTTTACACTTGCACTTTTTTATCAGTTTTAAAGTATTATTCAATTTTAATTGATTTAAAAAAAAATAAAAAAATCAAACAGTTATTTCGTGTGGTTACATCAGACCATAAATATTGCTTTTATCATAAGTGTTGTTTAGGTTGGTATCGTCGAATCCTTTTAGTTAGGCAACGGTTAACTGCTGTCGTAGTTCACTACACGAGGTAGGAATGTGTCTGCGTCACATCACACAATTATCCCCGCCCTTGTGTTGTGTTCATGAATGTGTCTCATTAGTCGTAGAAGCATAACTTTCATTTGACAAAAGTAAAAAACCCGACTGACAGCCTCTAGATGAAACAGCGCCATCTATTGGCTGCATTTAAAACAGACATTTACATGTTTTAATTTAAACTTAATTATAACTAACGTTTATAAGTAACACTTTCTTATATTATGATATATATATATATATATATATATATATATATATACTTGAAATCGAAGATTCAGCAATCTAATAAAGAGTTATTGACGAGCTAGTATCCAACTCGTTTACTAATTTAGATTTTTATTTCTTACGTCTACTGCATGTGTTTTCTTCCGATGTAATATACAATACAATACAATATGAGAATCCGAAAAGAAGAAGGGGGAATTGACATACAATAAAAAACTTTACATACACAAATGATCCTCCTGTCAGTCAGACAAAAATCATTATATTCTTGTCCGTCAGGTAAAAACAGTTGAACTATGTAA
>NW_013531514.1:66653-139594 GCF_000836235.2 Papilio xuthus | reverse complement strand
TCCTGTTTGCTAAACACGGTCACGTTTGCGCGCCCGCCGACATCTTTTATTTTGCGAATGTCACATGTCGCAGCGTCAATTACACAAACGACGCTCGCAAACTATACTTATTACAAGTATTAAAATGTGTCTGTATAGCATATGATAAGTTGCAAAACACAGATGTAATGGCTTAGCAACTGGATAACTAATCTATATTTAAAAAGTTGTGTAATTTCGATGTTCTAACACGCTAATACAATTTCTTCACATGAAAGTGAAGCCAAGTCGGCGGCTCTAAAAGTATTAAACCTGTTGAAAAAACTTAACAATGTTCTAAGACAATATTTTAAACAAGTGGGATATAATGACAGGAATGCTGTATCACCCATATTAAGACCAGACTTAACGCAAGGTGAATTAAACAGTCCATACTTGCCGTAAATTCTTATAAAAATGTTTGCCTTGACATATAGTTAAAATGCATTTACTTACCTATTAAAATTATTACTCCTAAGAACGCTTCGTTGTTACGTATGCGATATGGATGTTCCTAAGCATAGATGTATTATTTACTTATCTTTACCTAATAATAAATAACATTTCGTTCTGTTTGTCCGCAGAATGTCCGACGGAGACGTTTCCTTGATCCGCGACGAGGATCTCCTGCGACGCATGGTAACAATTTATTAATTTTGTTATTTTTAAAAATACTTATGACCATTTTATATATATATATATTGTAATAAATTAATTATAATACTTGGTCACTAACTTGGTTCTTAAATTGCTGCGCTGAAAGTAATAAATAAAAGAATCTAGTAAAGTTGCCTTATTTGCAACTGAACTTTATTAAGTATGTGTGTGTGTGTGTTGCAGTGGCAGCAGACTCAAGACTTCTCTAGGAAGAAAGAGATCCGCGCGCACATGTATCGGCTGCGCGAGGAGCGGCTGCGCAACCTCTATTCGCCGGAGCCCGCCTCCGACACCAAAGGTGACAATACTTACATTTCAAATATTTTTAAACGATATATTTATTTATATATACATATATTGTACCTCTCAATATTTATTCTTGTTATTATTTATATAAAGTTACCACTGTAGTATTGTCCCCGGCGCAGGTTGTGAGTTCTCGTCGTCGCAGGGCCACGTGAAGTCCTTCGCGGACCAAAACTTCCAATCCATGAAGAGCAAGGAGGTGCGCGACGCGGGCTCTCCGCCCAAGGAGTTCGCGTACCGTGGCCAAGGTTCTCCTGCACGTCTGCACCGACATAACCCTAACAGAACTAACGCCTATTAAACAGTAACAGTGACAACAATTTCTCTACATGTGGCTCATACTCTTCTAATAATTTTCAGATCTGAAGGACCTCTCCAACGCCGGTTGGAATGTGGAGTCCGAGAACAGAACGACTGACGATGGCCACACCCACATCAAAACTGTTCAAGCGAACATTGAAGGCAAATACGACGTAGAGGGTGGACAGGGCCAGTTCGCAGCTGTCGATCACCATAAGCAAGCTGTCACCCAGTACGACGACGGCAACACCAGCCTGAAGAGGAACGAGAGCTCGTCCAACACCGCCGCTCACGAACAGGTTGTGCGTCAAACCGACGACGGGTCTCATTTTTCAAGCACCACCAGCTCCTCCACCTCTACGTCCAAATTCCAAGAATTCTCTTCGGCCACCCATGACGCTGCGCCGTACATTACTGACGGCTCGAATGTAAAAGAACAATTTTATGATAACAAACGTAACGAGGAAATGACTACAAAAAGGATGACTACAACGAACGACTATGAAAGTAGTCTGAGAAACAATAATGATCAAGGAGAACTAGTTTCGAGAAAAATTGAATATCCCGATGACAATACAAAAGTAATAGTGGAGACGAGATGCCTCCCTGATGGTACTAGAGTTACGAGCACTCGCCGAGAGTTTCGAGCGCCTGTGGTCCAGAGCAGTCGTTCAGAGCGCCATTCACAGCAAATGAAAAGCGAAAGTAAATCCTCGTCTTTTTCGTCTACGAAACGCTCAGATTTAACGGAATCTTTGTCTAATAACATCTGTGATACATTCACCGACCGTTCTAACGACATTGTTGACAGTCAAAGACATTTAGATGAGTATGATTTTAAGAGAAGTCATGAATATGATTATTCTACAAATGAAAAGGATGATTACAAAGAGAAAGTACAACATCGCAGTCAGGAACAGAGAAATGAGATTAAAGTAGATGAAGTTAACAGACGAGAAGTAATATCTTCAGAAGATGACCAACATAGTAGACGCATTCAACAATTTCGAAAAGTAGACGATGTCAAAGACGATTTTCATCGCGATGTAATATCGTCTGATGTCCACAGTGTCAGGCGTAATGAAATAAATGAGTTCGATAAATTCGATCAACGTGAAGTAATATCCTCCGAAAATGACCACCGTGTTAGACATCACGACATTCAAGAGTTTGATAATGTAAACCGTCGTGAAGTTGTAACATCGGCAGATACCCAACATGTTCGACGCCACGAAATAAATGAGTTTGATGTAGTAGATCGGCGAGATGTCTTGTCATCGGAAGACAAACAACAAATTCGAAGATATGAGAAAACAGAGGAAGATGACATGAACGAAGTTAACCGGGAAATAAAATTATCTACGGATAATCAGAATTTTAGACGTCACAATGTAAAAGATGAGACTATACATAAACAAGATAATAAAGAAATTATACATTTCGTAAAAAATGATAAAAAAGTCGAAGAAACAGTTGAACGTAAGACTAGTACAGATTCTTATCAAACCACATATCAATCTGATTACACCAAGAAAAAAATTAGCACAGATTACAGCCCTTCACATCAAGCTTGGGCCAGCACTTTAAGATCGGACACCCCAACTCGTCCGTCGACCAGAGCATCTTCACCGGGTAGCAGAACTTTTGCGTCGAGCAATTCTTCTCTAAGAAGTAGTGTCAGCCCAGACAAGACTTATAGAAAGCCAAGTAGCCGCGGAGGAAGTCCTGACAAGTCCTATAGAAAACCATCTAGCCGAGGCGGTAGTCCGACAAAAACCGACAGATCCTCTCCAAGTCGTAACACCTCAAGATATTCTAGTACTCACTCGACGCATTCCTCTACAGAAATCAAAACTAATAGACGTACCGATGATATTCACCACCATGCCACACCAAGTTCCAAATCTCCTAACAGGTCCTTTAGCCCCGAAAAGAAAGTTGATAAAGGTTACCACCCAAGATCGAGTGCCAGTCCTGAAAAACCTCCTTCATCGTCAAGATACCAAACGAGTCCTGGCTATAAATCTACTTCTCCTTCACGTGTTCCACAAAACAATTTTACTCCAACCAAACCAAGTGTTAGTCCTGAGCAATCTAAAGATACAGAAATTTCCTCTACTGCACCTACTCGCAAAATTTCGCCAGATCGATCAAACGTTCTAAGACCTACGGCAAGACTCAGACCAAGCCCTAACCGGGAACCAAAAGAACATAAGGACTCACCTACAAGACCAACTTCAAGTCCCGAGAGGAAGGCAAGTGCAGGACCAAATCAAAGGAAAGGTGAAATATATACAACGTCACCAATTCGTGGTAATTCCCCAGTTAAAGATTCAACTAATGTAAGGCGTTCTCCTACACCACAGTCACATTATGATTATCCACCATCGGCTGACGCTACGAAACGCGATAGAAGTCCTGACAAGAAAGAAATAAATAAAAAATTCAACAATAGAATGTGTCCTGCTGAAATACAGAACAAAACCCCTAATTACCAACAAAATGAATATGCCGACAGACATAGTGATAGTCCGAATAAAGATAATAATACAAAATCTGATATATCAGGACCGAGTAAAAATCAGCATCCAAAACAAATTTCAAGTGAAGAAAGAAAACCTGACAATGATATTAATATTAAACAAAACGATTATATTAAAAATACAGAGCTATTAAAAGAAGATCACTATAAATTAATCGACGAAGAAACTAAAATGTATACTCCCATTAAAGACAAAAATAAAAATCATCCATCTATCCCGAATGAACCAGAAACAACGCAATATGGACGAAAAAAATCAGAGAGATCGCCGTCCCCGAATAAAAATTCGGTTACATTTACAGAAAATAACATAACTGAAACACATTATAATAAAGAGGAGCAGCGCACTAAGATGTCAAGTGAATATATCAAACGTGTAGACACAAATGATAAAAACAGTTTTCCTCAAAAACATGACAGTCCCGATCGTTTAAACAATAAGAGCACATCGAGTAGAGAATCTTCGCCGTCGAAGACTTACGACAAAAAACATGTTGATCAGACAGAAATAAAAACCGTTACCACTTCTGATTTTGAAAAATCCAATAAAACTTTAGTCAGACCAAAATCCCCTTCAAAACCATCTGAGCCTTCTACGAGAGACACTATTTCCCCATCTAAAATTTTAATCAAAGAAAATAAATATAAACAGACTACTGATTTCATAGATGTTGAAAAAATCTCCGAAGAGACAAATAAAGTTAAAACAAATGTCGTAAAAGAGACAGTCACGAAGGGCCGACCGCGTCAACTGATAACTCCCTCCAGCAGTCCTACTAGAAAACCAAAATCTACTGAAGAAGAGCCATCAACTGGTCAGAGTTCACCCACTACTTCTGCTAGTGGGTTTGTGTATTTTAGCTCACCTCGTAGAGAAGAAGTTATTGTTACGGATCTTGACGATAGCATTACATATACGGAATCCACGGAAGTGCTTACAGATGATATCAACAAGAGGGTTGAGGTAACGAGACCCATTTCGCCTTCTAAAATACCTTGTAGATCTCCGTCTCCGCAGAAAATATCATCACCTAACAAAAGTAGTCTTCCTAGAAAAAGTTCGTTGAAAAAACCTCCGACTGAAAAGATTCAAACGTCTCCAACAGAACAACCGCCATCTAGTTTCCGAGTGTCCCCGACAACCGAAAAAAAGGATGTTCATGATCAGAGAATACAACAGGAAAAGGATCAATCACAAAAATCAGATCATACTCCAGTTAAGCCTAAACCGCCACTGGAGCGTCGTGAAACTTATGAAGAACGTTGTCGTAAGATACTTGGAATGATGGAAGACAAATCATCAAAGACCTCTACGCAAGAAACTATAACATCTACAGTTACGAAGACTTCGAATCTCACCTCTCCTAGTGTGTCTCCTTGTACCAGTCCAGAACCAGGCCACGATTCCTTAACTTTGGAATACAAAAATTATAATCAAACAAAGGAAGAAAATAATACTGTTCGGGACTTTTTGAGGAAAGAAAGAGAGGAGTCGACAAAAACTGTTCTTACAAACCAACCTTTAATCAAAGAAACACCGATAAACGGGAAGAAAACATTATCTAATGTTGAAGATGATAAGAACACCGACGATACATCAGGGGTAATTGATCAACAAGCTACGTCTCCCGGCGATATACCAACAACAAAGGCGAAGTCAAATTCTCCTGTATCGAGGGATTCATCCCCGACAAAGAAAAGTGAAATAGATACAACAATTAAAACTCAAATTAGAGATTCATCGCCTACTAAGAAAACGAACATCGACAAGCCTCAAAAATTACCTTCAAGAGATACGTCACCTGTCAAGAAAATAGGTGCAGACAAGCCACAAAAAATATCTGTTAGAGATTCATCGCCTACAAAGAAACTTGACGCTACCAAGGCGCAAGAAACGCCCACAAGCGAATCCTCGCCTAAGAAAACTGACACGGATACTCTACAGAAAACACTTGGAATGGATTCATCAATGGTCAAAACAACCATTATTGAAAAAACATTAGTACGTGACTCTTCACCTAAAAAGAAGCCTGAAACTGAAAAATTACCATTCAGGGACATGTCACCCACAAAGAAGAGTGAAACAAATAAATTACCAACAAGAGACTTTTCACCATCAAAGAAGCCTGAGTCAGATAAGTTACCAACAAGGGACTCGTCACCTACAAAGAAGTCTGCTTCGGATAAATTATCAACACGGGACTCTTCACCTACAAAGAAATCGGTCTCAGGTAAATCACAAAATACAACAATACCAGAATCTCATCCAACAAGGAAACATGAAAAAGACTTACCGCAAAAAGTGCCTTCCAGAGACACTTCGCCAACAAAATTACGTGACTTCATTTCACATGCAGAGCATCACGCTGTTACGCAGTCAGAGGATATATCAAAAGTTACTAATGTACAGAAAAAAATACACGAAGAAATTGTTAATAAACGTACATCACCGCATCAAAGTCCTGAAAGAAAACACAAAAACCCCGATGAAAGGTCCAGAACTAATTCAGAACATCCTAACACGCTTGCATCTAAGATACCTGAAAGAAAGCCGGGAACAGATCGTACTACTCAACATACTGCAGATTCGATTGTAAAACACGGTTTGAAAACTTCTTATAAGGCTGACACAAGTCCAGAATCAAAACCAGTGGTACAACGAACAGGACATAAATCTCCTGTTAATCAACCACAGGAGCAAGTTTCAAGTAAACACGGAAGACCGCACAGTCCGGAAAAAAAAGCAGCGCCAAAATCCAACATACAGAAAAAAGATACTAAACCAAATATTTCTGATAAATCCGGGAAAGTAACACATTCTGTTGAAAAGCCGGAAAATCAATTTTCGACTTATCCTAACGAAAGGCCGTCCGAGGATCCTTCAACAACTGACTATACTAGTCAATTTATATCGTCAGAAAGAGAACAAGAAGTTTTGGATCGAGTTCAAAAATCGTTGAGAAAATTATCACCGGATAGGAAAGAAAAAATTCCAAACCGTGAAAAAAGTCCAGAGAAGACGACCATTTGCTTACGGGACATTGATGTTGTAACAGATTATGTCGAGGAAAGTGATATACACGATGCAAATGAAATCACCGAAACTATACAAAAACGCGTAATATCTGTTAGACATGATAAAAGCCACACAGAGAAATCTAAACTTGATAAAACAAAAGAACAAAAAGTTTCCAGCAAACCTTCATCAAGAAATGTTTCACCTACTAAGAAAGTAACAAACGTGCACAGTCCTAGACCAGATACTCCTGAAAGTAAACCTAGAAGTACATCTCCTAAAAAACCTTTTACTTCAACGGAGAGACCCAAATCTCCACAAGTGCAAAAAATAGGCATTAAATCTAAAGAACATGTGCCTTCTCAGCTGATACGAAAACCTTCACCAACAAAACTCGATAAGAGTGTAACAAGTGAAATTAAAAAGTCAACGGGTGTAATAAAACAAAATAGTTTCAGCAAAACCTCATCTACGAAGGCGTCTACTAAAGTCAGTGTTGTTAATAAGACCTTTGATACGGAAATTAGAAAAACACCAACTTCAAAGATCCTCAATAAAGATGTGGGTCCTAAAAAAGAATCCGATGTGAAAGTTACCCGAACAAGCAGTGATGTAACATTTAAATCCAAAAAGCCATTATCGCCGCAAAAGGTTAAGTCTAAACCAGAAATACATGTCAACGATGTTTCAACATCAAAAATTAATAGATTATCAAGTGTTGCTAAGAACATTAAATCAATAACAAAAGAGTCACAATCTAAACTTCCAAGTAAACCCAAGTCCGCTACTTCTTTAAATACATCAGTTGACGAAGATGATGTCATTATTGACGTCCAGCAAGCTAAGTCTTCCAGAGAAAATTCACCAGATCGCATATGTCCTACTCCAGTCAATTTCTCAGAAGATGTAGGCATCCCTAGATTCCCCGATGAAGTTAATGAACCAGACGATGATTTGAACAAGAGAGCGTATCACACTATTCACGAAGCTGAGACAATTGTAGATGACATAGTTGAGATATGTGAAGATGATGAATTGTTTGTAAAAAGAAACGACCAAAGCAGTTTAACAGAATCGGATGAATGTTTGCTCACGGTTACTGATAAAGTATCTAGATTCACTAATAAAATTCAAACTGTTAACAAACCTAAAGAAAGTTCCCAGCGTTTCAAAGAAACCGAAAAAAGGATACATTCTGATGTTGTTGAAGAAAATCTTATTACTGACGAGTGTTTGCTTTCTGTTTCTGAAAAGGTAAATAAGTTTGCCAAGGGTCCAAGAAATACAAAGGACAGTAGAAGCCCATCCCGAAACATAAAAGATGAGTATGACAGGGAGACTGTTTACCAAGATAATTACACTAAACTTAGCGTTAATGATAAAGCTCATTTATTCGTTGAAACAGCTGAGAATATAAAGGTTTCCAAACCAAAAACAAGTCAAAAAGTACAACGTCCAGATTTAACCGACGTTGACGAATCTTTAAAAAGCGATGACTGTTTGCTTAGCGTTTCTGACAAAGTAAATAAGTTTGTTAAAACAGCTGAACAATTTTTATGCGAATCATATGAGGTAGAGGAAAAAGAAAAGAAAATTAAAGAAAAGCATGACAAAATTATGAGGAAAATTATAGAAAATGTCGATTACGAGTCAGATGACGATTATAAAGTTGACGAAACTCATGAAGAGATACGTAAAAAAGAATTAGAGGCTCGTGACGAGTCTATAAATAAATCGTTGGTCACTCAGGAAACGACTAAAGAAAGCTCCGTTCGGTCTAACAAGCCAACTGAAAAGGTTCCTCTAAAAATCACACCTGTACGCAGCAGCGAAGCCGTAAAAAAAGCAAAAGCTCTGTTTGAAAATATTGCAACAAACAAGCAAACAACTAAAGACGTTATTCACACGAAGGTAACTAAGCGACCGGACACTAAACAGTTTCCCAAAGCTAACCCACCTGTTTCCAAGCCCATAAAAGAAAAACCTCCGAAAGTAGATCACATTGATAACAAGGATGATGAAGTTACCTTTACATCTGATGTTGGAAGTCCACGAACTCTTCAGCAAACCGAACCTAAACCGATTGAAGAAACACAACGCCGAAGTCCTGTGCGAACACTGTCTCCAGATATTGTAAGGAACAAATCACCGGCGCAGCAAGGAGTTGAAACAAAAACAACTACAACTATCACTAAACAGACGACAACTTCCAGATCAGAGAGATCCGAATCACCTCAACAGAAGCGCGAACACGATGATAATGAAAAATTGCAGGACAAAATTCCTGGCTACTTGCGCCCAACAAAAACGAGCCAACTTAAAGAGGAACCAAAAGTAACAGAAGAACCAGAAGTTAGCAGTCGACGAGGAAGTGGAAAGTTTGGTGTTGAGCTGCGGCGGACGAGCATCGAGAGATCCACTGTGACCAGCGAGCTGCGTCGCAGCAGCGTCGAGCACCACCAGTCTTGCATTGAAGATATATATGACACTGACCTTCTAGAGCAAATGGTGAGTCAGATTGTAGAGTTTAAATAGTTAAATGATATCTTAATCGTCCTGGTTAGTTATTGAATATTATTTAGAAAGTGACGAATTAATAGTGTTGTATATTCTATCTCTATTATAAAGTTATTATTTTTCAGTTGGAAAAAGTCGTGGGATACGAACAGAGGCGTCGCATTCGAGCGCAAATCCGTATTGCTAAGAAAAATCAAGAAAACGATACTGTAAGCACAAGAATAACAAAGGAGACCGTAGCTACAGTCAAGAAAACGCCGTCACAGGAACGTCAACCGAGATCACACACTCCTGAGTACCATTCCAGATCTACTCCACAAAAGTCACCAGAGAGGGAATCTAAATCTTACTCCAGAATGCAATCTCCCGGAAAACAGCCCTCAGCTGAAAGAGAACCATCCCCGGAACTCAAATCAAAGCTCCAAAGAAACGTTCTCAAATCTCCTTCGCCTGAAAGACAATCCCCAATAAGGCAAGCCGAACATATTTCGCCTGAACCAACAAAACCTAAAGAACAAAGTCCAATACCCAATGGTCATGCTAAGATGCCCAATAATGTCACCGACATCAAGAGACCACAAAGTCCGTCGAAACTGTCTCAAAAGTCAAAACCCATTTCTAAAAGTCCGATGCGTCCTGGAAGTCCCGATAAAAAAGGCAGGCCTGGGTCCCCAACGAAAACGGCAACGCCGAAACCTAAATCCAATCGGTTCAGCGAGTACGCTACGGCATATATGAAGAAGATCGGTCTAAAATCAGAAGAAGCTAAGACTTCTTCGCCGAAACCTAAAAAAACACCTTTACAAGCTACAGTAACGGTCGTAAAGCAAGAGCAAACTGTTAAAAGACAAGAGCAACCTAACCTTGTACATGTCATAGATGAACAAGATACTGTAGAGACCAAACATTCCTCTACAATTATAACAAAGAACATAACAGAACGTGCATCGTCGAAAGATGTCATTGAGATTGTGCAACTGAATGGAAAGAGGTCCTCCTCGCCAGAGAAGAGTCCGAGTCCGGCTCGCAGACCTAAGAGTCCAGAAAAGTCCCGAAGCCGGAGCCCTGACTTGCAAAAGCCACACGTCGAGCCGGTGCAACGAGAACCACAAATAGATAAGAAAGTAGAAACCACTGGCAAAGTCGTAAATGATATCGACAAGAAGATTTCTTCCAAACCGCAACAGGAGGAGAAACCGTCCTGGGTGACAAACAGGAATCTCAAGAAAGTTAGTTCATCCGTTCGCACGTACAGTACCAAGAAAGCGGAGACTGAGAAGCCTAAGTATCGTTCCGCGAGCCCGTCCAAAGTGATCTCTAAGCCTATCGACGTGATCACATCCAGCTACGGGCCGGGGCCACTGGACGCGGACGGCAGACCGCTGTTTGGTATCAAGGCGCTCAGGAAAGGGGCCACAAACTATCAAGGTAATATCAAACAAAATGATTCACATCACTTCTTACATAAATATTTGTACAGGTTTAACAAGAAATCTATATTGCAAACATTCGGCTTTTATTCTTTTATTTGAATTTTTCGTAATTATTACATACTTAAACGAAAAAAAAAATTAAAAGACGCATAACTTTTAAATAGACTCCATTTAAGTGTCTCTTTCATACTTACAAGTTGTAAACAAAAACAAGTATTGTTTTAACGAAATAAAAGAAACGAATACGAAGTGACAGGTTTCGTACTGGTTATGTGAATAAGATTAAATATATAAACATTCATATATAAGTATAAAATGTCACCGCAGTTCAGTTACAAGATCACTTTCAAGGTGAACAGTCGTCAAACATTGTACTCGATAAATATGCCTTACATAAATATTGAATATTTTATTAAATACAGTGTAGTTGAATTCAAGACGTAAAATGATTTATTATGTTTACAGTAAAAGGTACCGTAATCCGACAAGAGTATCATTCCAAAAACGGCGGCGAGCCGGTAGGCACAGTCTCCGTCACCGCGTACTCCACCGAACCCGAAGACCTGGAGAAGCTGCTGCACCAGCAGGGGGAGCGGCCCTCCAAGATACACGGCCTCGCCGCCATCACCACTACCAAGAAGTTTGGCGGCGACAGCGGCACCACTTACAACGAGATTCATACTGTAAGCGCCTTCACTAATTTATTAGCAAAGTCGCACAGCAAAAATAAAACATAACTTATTTTAAGTTGAAACCGTGGTATGCAAATTCGTTTTTCAAAAATTTGACTCTACCATTATAAAAAACAAATGTAATTAGCGCCTATAAATAAACAAAATCATGAAGTTGAATAAGGAAACCAATTAAATTCTTACATACTCACTTTTTATAGCATTTTACAATATTTTAGATAAATGTCTTAAAATGGTACTAAGCAATTATTGTTCTAATTAAATAAACAATTTATTAAGCCTTTATAAGATTTTATTAATAAAATTCAGCATTTCAACCATCACCGTACTACAGTTTACGATATCGAATTCAACATAACAATGATAATATTGAGTTCATTATATTTTTTGTTCAGCGCCGTGACAAATTGTCGTTTTGTTTGACAGAAGGAGGATCGCGCCGCGCTCGAACAGTTCACACACAGCGACAGGCGCGTCAGCCAGACCGCCAGCCAGACCGCCAGCGACCGCTCCTCTGAGACACGGTACATAGAGGATGTCAACGAAAGGAAGCACAGCGTCACCGACAAAGAAGATAAATATACAACAGAGCGCCACGTGCGCAACGTGACACGACAGGACACAGACAACGAATGCAACGTAGAACTAACTAGATTGGAAGAAACAGACAGCACACAAAAGTATAATCAAAAAGAATACTCAGAAACATACGTAATGGAGAGTAAAAGAGAGGATAATCGTAGGCAAAAGGAAACCGCAGACGATGGGTACTCTATCGAAATAACGAGAGAAGAAAGAGTTGGAAGTCGACGAACTAGTCACGGCGACAAGACAGATGGAAGATTGCGGGAGGAGAGAGTGGATAGAATTGAAAACATGCAAAGAGTGGAACCGCGAGGCAAAGACACTGGCAGGAGTGAGAGACGAGTCGAAAATAAGAAGACTGTCCTTCGCCAGGGATCCGTCAAGTCTCTTACGGAGAAATTCATTAAGAATGCAAGTAAGTATACTTTTGTTTGTAATTTTTATAAACACAATGTCCCGTTAGAAAGTGAAATTAATTTACAATGTTGTAATATTGCTAATAGATATTATAAATATTTGATCAGTTAAAACAGTTATTAATACTTTAAATAATATATTCCTGACTGAACCTTTATTGAGGCAAATGTAAAAGTATAGTAGTCGTGGAGGTGGAGGTGGAGGGGAGGGGGCTAGGTGTGACGTCACGTGACTACAGACTCTCTAAAGGCCTGCAATTTACTTATGTAATGAGTTCACTTTCGAACGTGTCGCAGTTCGCCCCAGCAGCGCTCAGCGCTCAGTGGTCAGTGCTCAGTGCTCACTTGCTGCCTGTGATACGCTGCGCACCGGCAACATAAACGTGTTCAAAATAAAGAGATATAACAATAAAAAACGCGTAATTTGATACTGAGTTTTAAACATCGTATTAAAAGGCTTTCGGAAAGAAATTGTTTTTATACGAAACGGTAATAAACATTATGTTTTTGACTGCATCGTAATTTATTAAGATTGGAAGCAGTTCTTTGCTTAGATAATAAACCAAAATACTATTGCACTTACTTTTCAAGTGTTTACAAAAAGTGAGCAATCAAGAGATAGTGAATAAGCTTACAAAGCGTTGGCTGAGTCATCGGAACTTTGCAATAAAAAAAAACAGCTACAAGAGTACAGTTACATTTAATTTGTTTATTTTTATAAAGTGATTTATTAAATATCAATAGATCAAGTTAAAATTTATTGAAAGTTGCGTAAGTTAATAGCTTTTTTGTGTATTATCACAGGTGAGAGTAGCAAAAACGAGCGGGCGTCGTACCCCAAGGCGGGACTCATCTTGCGCAGCACTAGTATCAAGGACAGTGGCTCCAACGATACAACGCACGCCGGTGAGTCCAACATTATAATCAACATTATTTACACTGAATTTCTGAGACCAAAATCTCTGTTTAAAACATATTGTTTTCTCTGTTTTCTCAAACATCATGACAGGAATGACGATTTGTTTCGTACATAGATTTTAGTCTCCAAAACCAACGGTTAGTCAGACAGTAATCTTATTTTGTTGCACCATTCACATTTGATCAGTACTTAAATGTTTCCTGCCATTGAAACTTTATTTGTAAGGAAAAGTATCGTATTTTGCACGCCACTTCCTCAGTCGTATGTTGACCTTTTGTAAACACAAAATGACATACAAAAGTCACACAATAAATTTGATTACAGTTATTTAACCGTGGGATAGTAACCGCGGCAACTTTACAAAAAGATTTGTGTTTTTACAAACAGCGTATTGTGTGCGATCATTTTGTACAATTGTTTATTAAAGCTAAAAAACAAGACCCAACACTATTGACACTCATGCTGGCACGTCTCCTTACATTTACACACATTGTAACTGAATATCGCATTTATTAAAACCACTGCCGGACTATTGTTGACTTGCCGGACTGTCCGCATATTTGTTGTAAGACATTAAGATCATTGACCTTTTAAAGACTATTCAATAAATTAGGAAATATATACTCATTCTTCTACGTAGCTGTCTTAAAAGATTCTCTTTTTTCTCCATCATCGATGAGTCTACTATATTGTTGTGTTATGATTGCATCAGAACTGCACCGCACGGATAGCGAGCAGAGCTTGGGTTCTGCAGAAGAGAACGTGGTGACCACCACAAGCAGCAGCCGGCAGGAGAGCGGCGACGGTATGACCACCACCACCACCACGACGACGCGCAGCCGCGCGCGTCACGAGCGCTCCTTCCTCGACAGTGACACTAAAGTCACCGGAGTGCAAGACATTCTCACCAGGATGAAGAATGCTGACATAGGTAAGCGATCTAATCAATAATGATTACTTCCATTGAACAGTTTCAGTTTGAGTAGACGAATGTATCTGTGTGTGCAGTGGTGGAGGACACCGACTGCGGCGAGGACGCGGAGGCGCGCGCGCTGCTCAACAAGTTTCTGGGCGCCAGCGTGCTGATGGCCGGCATGCAAGGCTACGTCACCGAGAGCGCCGGGGGCAAGGTCATCGTCAAACAGGTCAGTTACAGTGCCGTGCAAACTTTACAGCGGCTCGTAATGTCTTAAGACAACTTAATTACGACACTACCGAATTTTAAATGTCTTTATTTCATAGTTTTTAAGGAAACCTTAAGCTTTAATTAATGATATAAAAAATACAATTTAAAACAAATAATGACGGCGCAGTCGCAAGCACAGACTCTGTCCAAACTAAGATTGTAGCGCATTAGTTCATAATACAAACAGAAGCTTGGCCGCAGACCAACTACACAGACCAAATGTTACAGCGTTTATAAAGCATTTGCTATTTTAAATTTTACTAATTAAACCTTCACTGAAATGTAGAAAATAATAAATCAAGTAATATACATTCGCCGCCGTTATTGTAAGACATACGAACGTACAAACAAGGGAATAAACAAATTAGTGGTGTGATAACAACGCGACGTTGTGTGGTGGTAGTACACATAGTGTTACAACATTAAATATGCTACATTTTCCTCTAATATAAAAACCAGTTAACTATAAAATAATATTTTTATTGTATATTGATTAATCAAGAAGATAGTAATCTTTGTAAATCAATCAAGTTGGCTATCAGTACTTGTATGAGATCCGCGCGCACTGATTCATCTCTGTAATTATGTAGCGTCATAAGGAAGTGATGCGCCAGCCAAGTTCAATGCGCGCGCGCAGTCACCGCTACCCCGCACCGCACCGCACCGCACTCTCCCTATCATGTCACAACACTATGATTTATTATCATGTTACAAACAACGTATTAACAATTAATATATGTTTTGCATATTTAATATGTTTCTAGAAAGGAAAAGAGTGACGCAATAGTAATATTTTGAGTAATACATATTAATGTAGTAAGTAAGCCCTATTCTGGTTATCATGCAATGATTATGTTAAATGAGACTTCACACGTTCATTTACTTTCAACGTAACTTGTAACAGGTATTTATAACTTTTGTGGATTTTGAACACATGTTGGGATTTCAATAAAATGTTTATAAATAATGGCGTAATATAAATGCGTATCGATGATCGGAGAGGAATCCAATAGTAAACAAAAGCGCGCGCTGGATGCGCCCGCGCCGCGCCGTTTAAAGACACGCGCGGGAAACGCGAAAAGCGCGCCAAAAATAACACCGCGCCGACATTTCACCGACCCTGCTCCTATGTAACGACGTATGTCGACACACTATTCCTAGCAATTTAGACTTTATAAACCACTAAATAAAAGGATCTGTTCGAAAATTGCTTTAAACGAATTTGTGTACTATATTTGTAGCGGTGACGTCATTAACGGCCGCTCGCGCAGTCCGTTCCATACACCCGTGCAGATCGGTCCATGTCAAAATTGACACGCCATTACAACTTAGTAAAAAAATTATAATTTATGGTCTAAAAAAGTGACCGGAACCAACTGTCGGCAATCAAAATTAATTTCCCTAATTACAATTAGTGCTTCGTAAACTTTTAGGATTGCGTATTTTAAATCGAGCTTTGTTAGGTAAGTGCTTTTATAATTTCCCTTCCTTCATCTCTCTTCAATAAATTAATTTGCTAAACTTTTACGAACACGAGTTATGAAGCTTTCATAACGTTCACTTCTTGAATTGACTTATTAAAGTACATTTTTATCTTCAATTATATGTAGTATGTATATACATTAAAAAAAAATCATTGCTTTTATTAACAAATTTGTGTTATATTTACGATTTTTTGCGAACCTTAACCTTAAGTTGAAAGATTAACAAGTTTTATGTCAGGCTTTCAGTGCTTTTGTGCAAAAGTTCGCTCGCCGCCGTCGCAACCGCTGCCAGGAACAGAATTACTTTATACGTTTCTTAAATATCACTTTGGTGTTCTTTTTATCTTATTGCTATATTTACAAAATTTTGAGTTTATGTTGCAATTAAAAACTTTTATACAATTTAAAAGATACAAGTACAATTATGTTTTGAAGTTAGCCGAAAACACATTTTCCTAAAACAACGATTGGGATGGGACTACATAAGATATACAGACGCAATTACGTTTAGTTTTTGAGTTTATACTTTGGCTGTATAAGAAAACGAAATTATATCTTTGTAATTTTTAGACCATTTATGCTTTCATTTATTGTATTGTTTTGGATTCGTGTCGTGTTCCTCATCTCGTTACTTAATCGTGACTTTTTTCCGAACCGACGACATAATTATAACCGAAAGCCAACCGGAACCTAAGGACCAAATTCGAACTTGGCACGAATTTTGTTTATTCTACCTTATCATTTAGCAACTAGACTTATAACACAAAATCAAAACTTGCGCGCGAATATAACGCGACTTTCATTTTGCGTTTCATTTTTGCCTCGATCTGTCTTGAGATTCGCTTTCGCGGTTGTGTGGTGCAGGCCTAGAGGAGTGCGGTGAGGTCGTATGTCGGCGTCAGACAATGCGGCTGCAAGGCGATACGCTGCATATCAGTTGCAGCACGTGGCTTAGTGTTTGCTTACAGACTTCGACGGCGGCGACGCAACGTCTCGTTTGCGGCTTCTCACCTCATCCTATTGCAAAAAAACACTGTTATAATTGTAATATATTGAGTTACATTATCTTTTGATAATGCACTTATGTTTTACATTTACATTATACTCAAAACAAACATGTTTTTTTGTTTTTTATATCAGAAGGTGGCAAACGAGCGAGCGGCCATCTGAAATCGCTGAATAGCGAAGTGACCTTTGCCCATAGACATGCGCAATTGCACATGTGTTGCCTGCCTTTAATCGACGGAGGAGAGGATGCACAGAAAGAAAATATTTTCCCCTTCCATGCATCCTCTCATCCGAAAAGTTCACTTCCACTTCCCATCCTTTCCTTATGAGAAGAAGGGTGGGAAGGGAAAGAGAACTAAATTAGGCCTCCGGGACGCACACTCATCAGACGAAACGCGGGATTGCTTCCGCTTCACGCCTGTCTTCTGTGTGGTCGTGGTATTTCACCGGGCGAGCCGGGCCGATTTGTGCGAATATGTTAAAGCGAGCTCTACCACTGTTAAACATTTATTACAATATTGTATTGATTACAATATTGTATCATACCGACTGTGAAACGTTAATTTTTTAACCTGCCCGCCATACAATTTATTATATATCTTCAATCTTCAATCATCACACTGATTTTACAGGAAACATGCGCATGTTTCCGTATTTATCTCCCGGAAAAAGATCGCTTCGCGTAACATCTTGTAAAACGTCAAAACATTTTACAAGATACGTTTTAAAATCGTTTTCATTTCACAATTTTTCTATAAATTTGCCGACATCACAAGGTTCATTAAATAAATTAATAGCAAAGTATACAAAGTTCTGTGGAGGTTTGGTTCAGTTTATTTGCACTAAATGATGTACGCACGAGCTATCAAGGCCTGTCTAATTTTAGTTGTGCAAAGTCTGGTGTAGTTCGCATTCATAATATAAAACTGTAGGCACTTCCGCGTTGTTGGCTTCCAATGCACCGAATTATAATTAGTATAGTAGCTATCGCCCGCGACTTCTGCTTGGAGAACAGATTTTCAAATACCTTAACTAGATCAATTTTCAAATAATTCTGTTAAAGGAAAAACAGTTCTCTATATAAACTTTAATCCCCCAAATTTCAGACCTGTCCATTCACAGCTTTTGAAAAAAAAATTATGTTAGTGAAAGTCCACGGCTATAGTATCACCTTATTTTGCAGAACTCTAGAAAACCGATATCTCAACAAGACACAATTGTGATTATTCTTTGTGTAATCATTGTATTGACGATGGCTGTCATTGCAAAGTTACATTAAGTTGAGATGTTGGTAAAGTCGTCAGCGGGTAAATAAATAAATAAAAGCGTAGCGGATATGTTTGTCGTGATTAGTATATCACATGATCCCTGTCTTCTACATTTATACAGAAACAAGCTACGAGTACATTGTCCAATTTCACTTCAAGTTAAGTACATACTTCGTTATCTGCCTGTCCTTCTCCCATACCAGATCTACCTTCCGTCTTCTTTATAATGTCTCAGTCACAATTTCATGAAAATGTGTCCAGTGCATAATGAAACGATAGGGGCAAAAACAGATTGTTTAAAACACAATTTGTACAAATAATTAAATAAAACATAAAGAGCAATGTCGTATTAACATTCTTTGATGTCCGCCGTCGCTCAACATGAGAACTAGAGCTTTGTACACCAATTGAGACAGCAGAAGCGATGGCAGGGCATTCACTCCGCGCCCAATATACCGCATTACGCCAAATATAACCAACGCCCAATGTACGCAATTGTTTGCCTGCGTTTGCGCTGCGCCTGCGCACCTATCGCTACTTAAGCAATAATTACCTACACCTGGAACACTCTAAAACATTGCCAGGAAACACAGTTAAATCGTAATCAAATACACAACTGTTTTAGTTGTCATTAGATTTTCGAGAAGCGAGCGTTCTTGATGTCTTTGTCTTTTTAATTTGCACTCAACGTAAACTGTATACGTTGTGCCCACCCCTTTGTACCATTACCACAAATATCTTAAGATGACGACCTAGTAATTAGTCCGGCCTCACTTCCGTGATCCCAGCACCTGTCCTACATACGATAACCCGGACACTAAGTAACTAAATTTTGGGTCAGGATTATGAAATTATCAGAATTCTATTTCTCCATATTTCAACTGCTGTTTTATTGAAAAAAAACTCTTAAACTTGGATCATTGTATCATATCTAAAACAATATTTATTTCAAATTGTCGATTTTAAGATGTCACGTTTTGACTTGTATTCTCTTCCTTTTTTTCGTTAGTCTAAGATATGTGATATATGTGCCATTAAACTGTACCTAATTCCGCAATATCAGAATGGTATGGGTACGCGAGTTTGACGACGGGTATAGTGCCATACAAACTTTATATAGGCTCGCAATAGGCATCAGTAGAACGTAAAAGAAGCCGGCATAAAGTTTGAATATTGCAGTAGTTGTATTGGTGTGTTGCCAGCTCTGGCCGTCGAACTCTCTCAGTGCGCTCTCCTCGCCTCTTTTGGTGTTGCGACACCTCACCTTGATCCATTTTTTACTCACTTCTGCGTGTACGAGAAATCTAAAAGTCATCGTTATTCAGCATCTTCGAATTTCAATAATGCAGTCCAATTATTCGAAAAAAATATTTAAATAGTCCTTAACCAGAGTAGACAAGATGATGTATTTTTATTAAGTAGGTATATTTTAGTAATATGACACTTTAGAACAGTTTTGGATCACCACAATATGTTATTGCGCAGATAATTTATCACGTGTTGTTATGTTTACAACTTGGTGCTTACTACGTAGTTCTCCCTCCTCCTGGCTCCACGTGACGTCCAGCGTGACGCATCTTCCGCGTGCCACCATGCAACTGATATTATGTACTACAAATACTATTGGCTTAACTTGCAATTTAAACAAATTCAATCTCTTTATGTATCGAAGATTAACAGGAACTAATGAATGACTAATGTTCTTGTTTACTTTACCAACATCAAAGTCTTGGTGAAGCGCTGGTTAGTTCATTAACAACAACATTGTAACTACTGACATTGCAGCCATTGTGATATAATATATTAAAACAGATAACTAGAATACACTGTCACTTGTCCCGAGATTGTATGTATACTACACTCATCAAACTTACGACCGCAATATTACCATTATAAGTTGCGGTGAGGGCCATTACGCTGTGCGCCAGCTTTCCCGCCTTTACGCTTTATAGTTGCAATAAACGTTGTTTTTATTCTGACGATATAACATTTCTCATGTTCTTATAATATATTATTTTCTAACTTCATGTCATTGCTGATACGCGACATTATTGAATATTACAAAATGTATCTTCTTTCTAAAATTTTATTTATTATCAAATCACTATAGTACACCCCGCGCTAGTTGTGTAGCGAAGCGATGCTATTGGAGACGTTTCACCATACCGGCACTTCAATATTGTCGCATTTTAAACTATTGTCATACTTTCACTATGTACAATTTAGCTTAAATACTTTTACCAAATGCGAATATTATCAATGTTTCAATGTTTCCATTTAGCAAGTTAAATTTAAAAACATTTATTCAAAGGTATAATCCTCCAGTTGAGTTGTTATAAAATTAATAAATGTATGAATGTGACATGACCTTCAAAACATACATTTTTAAACCGCACTGAAAATCTGGCGTCCATCCAAACTTTTTAACCACTAGACACGAGAACTCATCTCTCGAAACATAACACTGTGATGAGTTAAAATTCTTTCATCTACGTCCTTAGTAATATTGTATTAAAAGCTTATTTTATATATCATCATGTAATGTAACAAAATGTACACAGTAATTGTACAAATTAACAAAAAAAGAAAGTTTATTGCAACAACGGGAGCCACTGTTACAATCCGCTTACAGTTGTGCGACCTCATTCGAGATAAACTCCTTTGATATAGCTGTCAACATTTTATTATCAAACTACATTTTAACGTTAATCGCGAAAACATGTTTCAAGAAACAACTTCTGAATATAAATGAATGCGTACAGATAACGTACGTACAATATAATGTTACAAAAAATATTATTTTCTCTTACTGTTTTATTGGCTCATTAATTTTTACAGATCAAAGCTGTTATCATGTTATCGCACCTAACCTTTAGAATCAGAAAATCAATTTAATGTTTATTACCGTAAGTGCAAATGTAGGACGAAATATATCTGAATATTAAGATTGAGATAATTCTGAATAAAAATATGGTTAAAATAAAATAACCTGTAAAATAAATAAAACTGGTGATGTTCGATATAGTTTTACATTAAATTATTCTTTGTTGGTAAACTCTTCAAATTCTTTGTATGTATTTCGTCGTAAAATTTTCAATTGAGTGTGTGACGTAAATTTGCGCGGGATAAAACACATTGTTATATTTTTAAACCTGTGGTAGCCGGTCGGCGGCGGTCGGGCGGCGGTCGGCGGCAGTCGGTGGTCGCCCAGTGACCTGCCAACAATCTGGCCCACTGATCTTCTACTATACCAAGAATCGCATCGCCTATATTTAGTTCATTTCCGCTCAATACTGGGTTACTATCACGAACTGTTTTTCCTCATTAAGCAGATTACGAAAGATCTTTTTTAGTTTGTGCTATTTCCAAATAAGATACTATCAACTTCTACTAAATATACCTGAAAGTAAATTTTAAATTCTCTAGTCATTGTAACTGTTACCGTCATTGTATTCATACAGTCAAAGAATTAAATTCGCTTCCCATTTACGGTCGAACATCGTGAAAGAAAAAGCCACCATAACACATACTAGTTTGAAGCAAGTTTTCAGTCTTTTGATCGTCGTTAAATGTCGCCTTTGTGGGTAGGGAATAAACGTCCTCAACTGTACATGCGTTAAAATGTTGCCAGTGCACCGGCTTTGGACATGCACAAGGAAGTTTGGCAAGACAACTACTCCGAATATAGCATAAACTATATTTAAGACGCATCTCTATTTTTAGCTGCAAAAAATATTGTTCGAAGACATGAATAGGCATGTTTTCTTGTTTATACTTTTAGACTTGTATTTTTATTTGTTTGCTGCTCTCGAAATGGCAACGGATTGTCAACAAATAATTTTATGTAGGTACAGTATTACGATTTTTTAAGCGCGCGATGGCTTAATTAATTGTTCAAACGAACATATTTACAAGTTAAATGCGCAGACAACAGGGCATACGCTGATTTACTGTACCCAAAGAGTTAGACTTATGCCCTAGGATATGTTGTTTAGATCTTTGTTCTTTATGATGCTCAAGTGTACGTACGTATATGTACGTAGCATTTGTGTGTAGAATCTTCTTAATGTATCAGAAACAATTGTGCCTAAAGGTCGAGGAGTGCGGAATGCGCCGCTACTAAATTGGCCTCGCGCCCTTCTCCGCGAAATGCAACAAAACTATCGAAAAACATCGTTAAGCGATGACTTATGTTTCATGACATGTCAGGGAAACGTATCTCACCTCACGGTACACACAAACACAGACATAAGCACGCACAAAAAGGTTCCAAGTATCGAAACACTATTTAGTTGAAAAGAGTGTCTAAGTGCGGCGGTTAGTATATTAACGTTAGATCGCTTGAAAATAAGAAAAAGTAAACTAAATTTTGTGATGACGTCAAAAGATGATTTGTAAATTACAAGAAAACAAAAATATACATCAATCGGATATGTTTGCAACGATCTATATTTGAGCAATAAAGAGTTAAAACGATAGTACAAATGGATTAAATTGCTCTTCATGTCGAAACTCAATAGTTTACGAGCACACGAGTTTTGGTACGCTTACGAGCAAAGCAGGGAGAAACACTCATCACTCAGCTCAGTGGTAATGCAGCCACCAGTAAAGCAACGATGTTTGTTTTATTATACATTTCCAACATGATATTTAATATGACAAGGAAGGGTTAAGGCGTTAGTGTCTGGAATATCCCATGATCTAGTGTATGATTGTATCACGATCACTGTTTGTCAAAGTGCTCGCAAAGTTAATTTCTATTGCTTTCTAAGAACACTTTGCTTTAAATGCAAAGAGTCGGCATGAACTTGCATTTAGTCTAGACCAATGTCGACCGCAACTGTTCTTTACTGCATTTCTTCTGCTAATGTTTTAAATAAATTATTTTATTTTGAAATAGGATATGGGTCAGTTTTTTCAGTGATCCGTGTTATTTAATGGCGGCACGCAAGGTCGCTGCGCTCGTTAGCGGCTAATAAGATGTCGTCGCGTCCTCCACTAAATAAGTAGAAAAACAAAAATAGAATAACAAATAATGAACCCTGAAGTAATGATGTAGTTTTGTGTTGTTGCAGGAGACAGTGCAGCGGTGCGGCGAGGGCGAGGTGACCAGCAGGAGCAGCACGCTCCATCACGTTGACCTCGACCAGTGCTGGGACGAGCGCGAGCTGCGCCAGCTTGTGAGTTACAACACACGTGGCAAAGTCAATCAATTATAGCTATATCAGCTAGCCGGGCCGGCAGCGCCGCGGGCTGCTCACTGGACGTTGACCAAGGGGTGCAATGTAGGTCGCCGTTAGTTCCGCTCGCTCGCTGACTACTTCCGTTGTTATTCTTCTATTTGCACAAACATTACAACACTAGTGTTCATGTTAAGCAGATCTATCGCGTATTAAAA
This sequence comes from Papilio xuthus, assembly GCF_000836235.2. Lineage (NCBI taxonomy): Eukaryota > Metazoa > Arthropoda > Insecta > Lepidoptera > Papilionidae > Papilio > Papilio xuthus. The sequence goes on along the minus strand of NW_013531514.1, from coordinate 115,849 downwards.
TACAACTGTTCGTCGGACTCGGGCTACTTCAATTGTAACGAAAACCCCTTCTACCACTCGAAAATAAATACGACGAGCACCAAATTTTACCCTTAATTAGAGAGTAAATGAGATTGTTGTGTGCTTTTCTCTTAGTCATTTTAATTAATAAAAAATAAGCAATTTAGTTTAACGCCGCGTTTCGTTGCAGCTGGAAGAGTGCAGCGACTACGAGCAGCGACGTCGTCTGCGCGCGCGCATCCGCACACTCATGGCCGAGCAGGAAGGTTTGCCTTAAATTTATTGACGAACTTTTATTCATAGATTTTTTTTTAGCCGAGTTAGCATGTACTTGTAAGACATATTATTATCCAGAAGTAAATGTATTACAGCATGCACGAGCGCAGTGACGGAGGCGCTGGCGGCCGCAGGCGAGGGAGATATCGCTGGCGAGGCAGACGGCGAGTCCCGCGGTGAGTGCCTCCTGTTGCCGCTCCTACAGGGCCTGCTGGCCAAGGACGGTGCGCCGCCGCTGCCCGGCGCCACGGCCGCAGTGGTAGCCGACGTGCGCCGCGCGCTGGCCAGGCTGCGCGCCGCACTAGCGCCGCCCACCAAGCACCCGCACGCTCAGGCTCTCCTCAACCTGGCCGAGCGGCTGGAGGATGCCTTGGACGCCGATCGCCTCGACGGGTGTCGCCGCCTGCGCAGGCGCAACCGCGCCGCTAGACACACCGTGGCCGTCACTCACAGTGACCTCGAGGAGGCGCGCCGACTCATCGACAGTTCCACATCCCCCCCTCTCCAGTCCGCGCAGCAGGCGGCCCCTCCGCCAGTGGAGCCGAAAGACACTATCGAAAAGCGCGCCCAGCCGCCTCGTAAACCAGATTTCTTTAGGCACTCCATAGCGAACGCCGCGCCCGACCCGATACCGCGCTGGCAGGAATCCAGGAGTATAGCCGCTATTGCGAATAAATTCGACGCTAAAGTCGATAACGAACCCGCCAGGCGTGTCCCAGTCCATTGCTCGCCTGCGGCACAAAAGTCTCCGGGAGAAATAAACCGCGCTCCTTTGTACCGCCCCCTTCCTCCCACGTATAACTTTGCGGCCGTTCCCTCCGAGGACGTTTCCAAACCGTTAAATAGATTCAACAATAATAGTAAGCGCGCTCGAATGAAACGAGCCAATACTATAGATATCGGTAAGCCCCTGGGCGGTTATAAGATCGACGACGACGAGGGCGACCGCGCTCCCGCCGTGCCGGAGTTCCGTCCTAAGACGGACAACGATCGGAAGTTCCTAGCGTTTATGCAAAAAAACCGAGGGATGGATTCGACGGGCCCCGCAAACTGGAGCAGCCGCTTCGGTAATATCAAAAATGCCTTCGAGAGCCGCGAGCGTGCCGAGCACGTCGAGCCCGCGCGCTCGATAAGTGCCAGTGCCCGCAGAATCAACGCCGGTGACCACAACGCACGTCCGAAAAATTTCCTCTCCGATGTCACATCCGATATCAACAGACCTCCGTGGGCTCAGCGTAGAGAATCTATCCGCGCCCCTCCCCAACTCTCCCATCCTCCGCCCTCGATTCAAACCCCACCGAGTCCACCCAGCGTCATAAGGCCTTTCATTGCAAAACCTATCCCTGTAAATCAATTCTCCCACGCCCCGATGTCGGCTTTCAAACCTCTCAAGAAAATAACCTCGCCCACTTCAGCGCCTCCAAATGTTTGGAGTCCTCCGTCCAGTATAGATAAATCCCCAACGTCGGATAACGTAGCCCAGTTCGCCTACACTCCGAAATCCTTTGTCACCAGTCCCCCAGCCCCTCGAATTCCTTGGGCTGCGGATAATGAGAAGCCCAGAAAGACTGTCGGGCTTGTCGCTTCTAAATTTGAGAACGACAAGTTGGAGTCGCACGTTCCTCCCCCTAAATTATACAGTTATCATCCCCCCACGCCACCGACTCACGTCACCTCCCCCCAGTCGCAGAGCTACCCCATCAAAGCGATTCCCAGCCAGAATGATCTGTCCGCGCCGGAACTCGTAAAGAAAATACATGAAACGAATACGCCGCGGGAGCCTTTTCCTCGGCCAGTGGACGCACAGAAACTTCAAATAGAATTTTACGAAAGACAAATTCGGGAGAAAAACCGCCGGGGATCGACCACAAACGGATATCGGGAGCCCGAAATAAAACCTCCCGCTCCACCCACATACACTATAGTGGACTACACCCCGCACAACGTCTCCGCTTCTTTCGTTCCTCTGCAACAAACGCCGGACATAGAAAAGGCTAAAGCGCACAAAGTCGACTACTTGCCGGACGTGGTGATGAACGAAAATAACGTCGATTTCGCGACGCCGACCCGGCCCGTCTCCAGCTCCGCAAAGCCTTCGCCTTACAAGAACGGAGAAGTTGGTGACTTGCAGGAGGGCACCACGGAGCACGGTAGCGTCGAGACAAAAGTGATGCGCGGTCCGGTGCGCGGCTCCGCGACCATCACCTTGGGCGTCAGGACGCGAGCCGCCGACGGGCTCCGCGCTGCGCTGGACCGCTTAGCGCCGCCCACCGTTCCTCCCACTCATAGAAACCACAGCGGCGAGAACAAGTCGCCATCGAGAATCTCGAGTCGAAGCTACAACGACGGAAGCTCCCCCAACTTGTCCGGTTTCGGGCGGCCCGTCGCTTCGCGTAGTCAAGGACACCTCGCGTCCGATTGTGAAAGCATTCCCTCCAACCGGTCTGCGTCGAGCGGCTCCTCGAGCCCGTTGGCGCGCTGTGGCTCGTGGCACCGGCTCTCCTCGCCGCAGCCCTCCCCGCGCCGGGTGACAACTCGCACGAAATCCATGCACCTGCTCGCCGCGCCCAAGCTGTACGAGGGCGGGATCGCTCGCGAACAACTCCCAGACAAGCGGCGCACGGTGGAGGCTTACTTTGCGGGGCGTACGGAGTCTTCGCGCGCGGCTAACGGTCCAGGAAGCATGTTCGCGCTGGGCCGCAGCCGTACGATGGGCACGCTCGCCGAGCTGCAGCTGCTGGACGAGAGCAACGCGGACGACGCGTTCGAGGACCTCGTGTCGGCGCTTGCTTAGCGCTACATTCCACTGGGTAGGCGCGAGACGTGAGTCGTGTGTGTGTGGCGCTCGTCCGCTTGTGTCGCGTCGCATGACCCCGCGCCCCCCCCCCCCGCACTTCAACCGCCCCCCCACGACACTCGATGTATATAAACATGTCAGCTAAACCTCCGATCATTGAATGTAATCGACACGGATCTTGGGCTTTTAGTGACGCTGGTGGGGGCCACATCCTTCGCATTTCTGCATCTGTGTGAATCACTGTTGTCACCTTAACCATTGTAATAATATATCTATATAATTCCCCCATCGTCCTGTACACGACGCCTGTACGCGACGCGACGCGAGGCGACGTGACTTCAGACACTGTCACAGTCGACTCGTGTGCAGTTTGCCGTAAAGCCCAAGACTTGTGTTCAGTACTATACGTGCCCCGTAACTGTGTTATTTTGACTAATAGCTTTAAGTATTACGACTCGTTTGCTGTTATGTTTTACATTGTCTTATATTTTGTCTTTACAATGTTACCTTTAAAATGAAGGTGAGTTAAATCTTTTGCGAATTGTTTACAGAGGAGGAGGAGGTAACCACGGTGACATCCAGCGTGAGGAGGAACTCCACAGAGAAGACCGTTAGCACCAGCACCACCATCAAAAATTCCAAAGGTTTTTCTTTTATACTTCCTCCGTCTCGTTTCTCAACATCGTCTCGTAAGACAATTACCTCAAGCACGGTGATCGTACCGAATGGTGACTTAAAGTATGGACTCATGTAACCACCTTCACTTTTCCCTTGCGTAGTGATCGAGAGCATGACGCGCGCGGCGCCCAAGCCCGTCTCGCCGTTCGCCAAGTTCCGGCAGCTCGAGAAACAAAACACCATCAATTCCCCCAAGTGAGTGACACTCGAACATACATACATACACAGACACACATACACGTGTACATATTACGTTCAGAGTATGTATACATACAGACAAGGACTTACGACGTTTAAACCTTCCTGATATATCAATATTTTATTATTATTTTAATAAATATATCCAATATCCATACATTAATATAGACTGTCTATGTAAAATTAAATCGATCGTTTCTCGCTTCATATATTATTTTAATGCAAATATTTATTTATTTTGGCAGCCGTGACTGTGGATACGAATAAGTGAAACAAGTAAATATTAATATTATACAACATTCATAACATTTTATTAGTTGATTCATTATAAAAAAGAAGTAGCGGACGTTCGCTTACACCGAGTATGTCAGTATGTGTACCTCACGCGCTCGCCTCATACACGTACATTACACGTCATCCGCGTAGCCTTGTAGCCGCTCAATGCTCAATGCTCAATGCTCAATGCTCATCCATCCGGCGGCAAGCAAACTTCAACAGATACAGCTCACTTGTCATGTTCAATCTTGGTTTCAATTCATTCGAGCACCTCATTATTTTGTGTAAATAACCCGCGACCAGGCACGGCGCGCACCTACAATTGACAACGCACCGCCTAACCGATGCCAGGAGTTGGCGACTCCTCGACAACTCTCCGTTCTTTACGACAGATAGACTTCCCAAACCACTTTACAATCTCGACATCTGTGGTATTAACTTTGACTACTGACTTGATACTTCTGCTTCATTACAGGAAAATGTATGGATAAAAACGTGTGCCCTACTTGTAGATTAGGATGAATTTTCAAGCTATCTTCGGTTTTCAACCGCAGTTGTATCGGAAACTTGTATCAAAAATAAAAAATGCCCCTATCTATTAGTCTTAGTGCTATTGTGATCTCGAGATAGAGACAGAATGTGGGCCATGTGTCCCCGCGTCCCGGGCGCCGGTGCCTGGCCGACGGGGCTGGCCGGCGGTGGTGCGCGCACTAACCTGAGTCCCGCTTGTAGCGCGCCCGCGAGCCCGCAGAGCCCGGGCTCTCCGTCGCAGCCCTACTTCAAGTTCACCGACCCCGCGCTGCAAGCCAGCGCCGTCACTATAAAAGAACGGCTGCTGCACTGGTGTCGCGACAAGACCCGGGACTACGAGGTACTGCACGCCGCACGCTGCGCCCAGCGCCCAGCGCCCTGAGCCCTGCGCCCTGCGCCCTGCGCCCTGCGCCCACCACTCTCACTTCCTGATGCTCCTTCACACTCACTCACTATCTGTAATTCGTCACTGTCAGCTGTCAATCTGACAGCTCATTTAGCACTAGTACCCTAGTTATTGGCCAATGTAAATTTTATACTACATTGTTACGTATATGTAACCGATTCAAAAGCATTAAAAACTGTTACAAGTGACTTTATCCCGTACAATGATTAGACTCATTAGTACAGAGATGTTGAGATGAGAGCGATAAGATTTACATATGCCAGTGCGGCGGCGGCGGCAGCGGGCGTGGCGGCGGCAGCGGCGGCGGTGTGGCGCTACGCCTCTCATACAATTCACGCTTTTTACGCTTTATATGGCTGTGCTATTCTCTTATTGTACACTTTCTATGTATATATACAACATACAGTCTATACTTCATCTTCATATTTATCACACGACCAATTTTTATTACTTTGGTATCGTATAATTAATCACAAATATCGAAATCATACAAGAAATAATACGATAAACGATCGAGTGTTTATTAAAAATATTAACTTTTTTCTTTATAAAAACTAGACATTTGAAGTGGAGACTAACGTTGATAATTAAAAAATACGAAAACGTAACAGAAATAACGGTGTTTGTTTTGTAGAGCATGATTGTGTTGATATGATTTCAAGTCGGGCAACACCAGCTGCGACTGGCACGGCTGCGTTCACAACATTTCTAAAATTATATTATTTTTTGTTAGCCTAATTTTGAAAGAAGGGAATCACTGTGACTATTATTTTATTTTCCACAGTTAATTGTACTTTGGCAACTTCTTTTTGAATTTCAGTGTTTATAAATAATGTTTTTAATAATTTAAATGTTAACACGTTAAACGAAACAGTAGTAATAGAATTTTTTTTTTTTGCTGGAAATTGATGCGTGATGTCAGAAACTGGTTTCCGCAGATATTATAAAAAAAACCTTTATGAGGTCACAAGTGACTGTAGTGGCGTTTAACGTGTTAGTTGTACATAATTTTTTGTTAATATGTTTCTTCATAGAGTAATGATCAAAACAAATTATGTAAATGTAGAAATGGTAGAGTTGTTGTGTGTTGCCGCACGATGTCACATAGTGTGACGACGTGCGGCATGATGTGAGACATGTGTGACATGTGCCGCAGAATGTGAAGCTGGAGAACTTCTCGACGAGCTGGGCGGACGGGCTGGCGTTCTGCGCGCTGGTGCACCGCTTCGTGCCCGACGCCTTCGACTACCGCGCCCTCTCGCCCGACAAGCGCCGGCACAACTTCACGCTCGCCTTCAAAATTGCCGAGTGAGTATACATCATCGTGGCACGACCGCCTCGCTCGCCCACCTGGCCCATCTCGCCCACCTCGCCCACCTCGCCCACCTCGCCCACCTCGCCCACCTCGCCGCTGAATGACCACTATCACTGTGTTAATGTCTGCAGAGAGAAGGCGGGCATCTACCCCCTGCTGGACGTGGACGACATGGTGGCGATGCGCAAGCCGGACTGGAAGTGCGTCTTCACCTACGTGCAGTCCATCTACCGCCGCTTCAAGGACGAGAACTAGTCCGCGCCCGGCCGCCGCTCTGTGCGCATGTGCGGTTGTCTGCTGCCGGCTGCCGGAGCGGCGGCCGGCCTCGCTCGGTAGTCGAACGCCGCGGTCGCGCGACGCGGTACAATCCTTTCGATATATTTATTCTTCCAAAGAACGTTTGTTGAATTATTTGTTGCTATATGTCAGATGTTTATCGGCCAGCGAGCCGCCCCGCCCGACTCGCCGTTTCTCCAAGCGCTGTCTCGTAAACGGTCCTCCTATTTATTATAATCTCAAGATGTATGTGATTTTTTATAAATTAGCGCGTAAGTTAACTAACAAATATCTCGAGCGATGTTAATCTAGGTCATGCGTAGTTGTAGTTCTTATATAAGTTGTATTGCGGTGAGGATATCTCCGACAGCACAGATCGGCGCGCGGGATCTCCTTCACTTATTTCACTACATAAGCGAGATGTATCCTCGCCTCGTCTCGCCTCGTCTCGCCGCGCTCACCTTTACGATGGTTTTAACATTAGTTTAATTGTTTATTCTTTTTTTAATTTGACATTAATAATATCGGCTTCAAATAATTGCCTACTGACTATTTTATAAAACTGACTACTATTGTATTATTATTTATATTATATTATGAGAAATTAAATAAAATATAATTAACATTTTCATTGGTGTCGTTTTATTTACACCTCTCGTGTATTCCTGAATAAAAAAATAAAAATAGATAAAAAGGCGATGAATATAAATGCGCTGGCTAATGAATATATAAAGATTTTAGTCATTATAGGTATCTGTTAGGTAGGTATAGCTGAGAGCAACGGTTCACATGGGGGCGTCCAGGGGGAGAGGGGGGGTGGTGCCGCTGTGGGCGCGGGGCGGGGGCGGGGGCGGGGGCGCGGCTTCAGACGAAGCCTGCGAGAGCGTGGGCGTTGGCGCACGCGAGACGTCGGCGGAGACGTGGGAGGTGTGGGAGGCGCGCGTGGAGAGCTGTCGCGAGGGCGCAGGCGTGGTGTCGGGGAGAGTGACGTGCACGTGCAGCGTGCTGTCGCGCCACGCGCGCCACGCCGCCTGGTGCTCCTGCACCTTCAGCAGCATCCACGTCGTCAGCAGGCCGTTCAGCGCGCCTGCAAACCACCCCATCTCTCACTACTAGCATAAACTTACTCCCCTAGCCTTTCTGGATAGAATGTGGATGACAACAAAGGTAGAGGAACACCGAATAAACTATGACGGGTTGCGTGGCAGAGGATTTAAATTCATTTCTTTGGCCCTTACGGACCAGAGAAGTAACCGGTGTGTGATTTCGTACATACAAATAATAACACCGAGTTTAGGGAATAATCTGGGTTACTGTCTAAAAGTACGGCTAAATGGTTGTTGGTGATAATGAGCACACGCGATATGTATGGTGACCGAATGTGACTTCTTTGTATGAATGTTCACGAGAGTTATAAAATGTGGTAATGTTGGCTAATTGCGGGAAAACATGTATTTTGTTGTTTACACCGTACACATAGTTACTGGAGATTAAATGTTAGGTAAGCATCACTTATTTCATTTATTCACTGCATATTTCAACATGATGCGCAAGGTAAACATACTCATGATAAGAGTAGGTATAAAAAGTAGTGTAAATGCGTACGTACCGACGAGTCCTATGAGGAGCGAGGAGAAGACGTTGGCGGCAAGCGCGGGCAGGCCGCCGCGCCTCGCGCCCGCCTGCAGCGCCGCGTCGCACGCCCGCAGCGCCCGCGCCGTGCCCAGCAGCGCGCCCGCCGCCAGCGCCGCGCCGCGGCTCGCGTCCGCCAGCAGCGCGCGCGCCCCCCCGCCTCGCGCCCACGCCAGCGCCGCGCGCCACCACGACCATCTGCAACAACACACACATACTAAATACAAATACGTACTAATGAGAACTATTCCAGTAGATGGTGAATATATGGTGTAACAGAACACGGCGACGCTTAACACGAGGTAATATAATCGTGTGGATATGGTCGGATAGTATGAGGCGAGCACTAACTTGTGCGTCCTGGTGACGACGTAGTGGTAGCGACACAGCTCGCAGTGCGAGGTGGCGGCCTGCAGCAGCCAGCGCTCGAGGCAGGAGCGGTGCACGGCGGCCACGGTGCCGCGGCAAGCACACGGCCGCGCCAGCCGCTCGCGCGACGCTCCACCGAAACAGATGCGGCAGATGCTGCCCGACTGCCGGCTGCGCGCGCCGCTCGCCTCCTTGCCCGCGATCGCACCCGCCCCGGAAGAACCCTAACACAAAGTCGAAAGTCGATATCTTTAACACCAACAACAGGGCAGTGTTAGTTTGGATACGTAGTTCGGGGTGTCGGAGCGACGAAGTGTTTTCTGTTGCAAGATTAAAGAGAACCAAATTTATACCAATTTAAGAAAACGAAACGTTTAACTTCGGTGCGCTGACCTGTTTCCTCAGCAGCAGCGCGCACACGGAGCCCAGGATGGAGGCGGAGCGGTGGGCGGGTGGCGGGGAGGGCGGTGCGGCGTACGTCAGCGAGTCCGCCAGCCGCTCGCGCAGCGCGCGCTGCGACTCCGCCTCGCCCACTAGCACTGACCGAAACAAAACTTGGATCTTAAAAAAATAACTAATTTTTAATGCATATAAGGGATTCAAAAAGTAAACAAAAAAACGTTGCATTTCTTACTCTTAATTAAAAAAAAAAAACAATTAAATGAAGTCGGTCGCCCTTTACTGCCATATCAACGTCCGGCCAGCTTTGGAGAGTACACATTTTAGGAGAATCCTAGTTCGTACGATAATTTTTATTTCTTAGTGTTGTTTATTCTACTTATAAGTAATATTGCAAAGAAGACCTGGCGAGGCGAAGCTGGAGTAGCCGCAGCTGATGTCGGTCTGCTGGCCCGTGGAGCGCAGCGGCAGGTTGCCTTGCGTTCCTGGCTGCGAGGTGGTCAAAGTTTATCGTAGAGGCAAACGTAAGTGTCGCTCAGGGTTTATCCAGAAACCACTTTGCACCTCGTTAGGTGCATATTTATATAATAGCATAATTTTCTTTTTAATGGAGATAATTATTTTCGTGGGAGAGGTTGATTTGTAAATAGCACTTTTGTAAACTTGATATGTTTGTTAGGCAAAGCATACAAATCGAGGTCAGATTTACTAAATGAATGGAGGTGGAGCGGTGTTGTATAAACTGAAAAATGTAAGCATCAAAATGAGCAATGATACATACTGACATGAGGATTGAGGTGCTGCTGGAAGCTGACATGATCGTTATTCCGCTGTCGGAGGTGCCGTAGCCCCAGAAAATCAGCAAGGTCTGTCCTTCTGCTACATTACACTCCTATATAAACATAACCATTTCATTATTTCTCTAGTTTCGGAGTCTAAATAATGCAAATTTATAATATTACAATAGTTAATCTATTTTTTTAAATCTTACCCTAATAAGATTGGCGTAGCTGCATCTTCTATGAAATTTGAAATCAACGTTTTGTAAAGCCTCTTGAATATTTTTCTTATATTCAGGTGGGGCAAGAATTGCGCGTCTTAAATTTTGTATTATATCTCCTGAAAATCTCGGACTTTCTTCATTTTCACTAAAATTATTTAACATGAACACTTTACGCATTATTCATTTTCTGGGGCACGGTCCTGTTACCAAAATATTGTATAAATTATTGGAACATTCTACAAATATGTATGTGTCATGTATAAATGCATTGTGCATTGAGCTGTAAACGTATAGATTAGCAATGAACCTATTCAAAAGTTCAGCTCATATAGGCTTGAGCTATTGAGCTGCGGATCAACGACTAAAATGGCAGCTCACGAGACAACGCGATGCACATTTTACGAGCTGATGAGCCGCGATTTAGTTTGCATATCCGATTAGACCGATCATAACACTATGCAGGTACATATTGAGTTGATTTGCGAGTCGGTTTAATGATCTACTTGGCACATACAAAATACCGACAACTCATTAACGTCCCCCTGGCAACGTCAAAAATGTCACAAGATCCTCTTTGTACTGTAGCTGACATCTAATTTTTTTTCTTTTATATCTAAGTAGATTTTATATGTATTCTTATAGAACTAACTGCTATAGCAGCCTCACCGATTCAGATTTCTTGGTTTGACTATAGCTGCACGAAATGATATTGTCAATTACTACTATTTTTGATGAGTTACCGTGGGTTTCTGAGACCAAAATCCCCGTGTAAAACATAATATGTTTCTCTGTTTTGTCAAAGATAATGATATGAATGACCATATGTTTTATACAAATTTTGGTCTTAGAAACAAATGGTAAGTCAACACATTCGTTTGAAAAATCGTGGATTTAAATATGAACATTGATGAAGATGTAACGACAACATACTATTATATTTTAGATTACATTTTAAGTAATAAGATTATTTTAACTATTTTATAATCGATACTTACTTTTTTTAAATTTGAACGCGTCCGATTGCACAACATGGTGAATAGCGCGAAGGGGAAGAATTGTATGGCTGTTAATTTATCTTTATAAATGGATAGCCGATTGCTTGGAAATGAGAGCTACTGCTTCGTTCCGATTTTAGCGTGCCCCTAGATGTTACGAGGCAGTTCATCCTGTCTACGTTTTTAGTTCGAATCCATACCACCGGTACAAAACGCAACCATCAGCGCCAAAATGGCGAAAATCAAATGGGCACAAAATACTATTTCTTTTAGCCAGTCCATTTTTATAGGTCAATGTATGGCTGACATTTATCTGTCAAAGCGACGTTTAAAATAGAGTTGCACGTGAAGATTGAAATACTTTGTGTAATACATTTTTACTCATCGTTGCTCATAAACAAGCTTAACAAGTTAAATAAAAACATGGCGGTCCGCGTACAATTTGAAAATAATAACGAAGTGGGAGTGTTTAGTAAATTAACAAATTCTTATTGTATGGTCGCAATCGGCGGCTCAGAGAACTTCTACAGCGTTTTCGAAGCGGAATTATCAGAAGCCATTCCCGTTGTACATGTGAGTATAGCCGGCTGCAGGATCATCGGTCGCATGACTGTAGCCAACAAGAACGGCCTGTTGGTACCGTCGTCCACGACTGACACGGAGCTACAACACATCAGAAACAGTTTGCCCGACAACGTCAAAGTGCAACGAGTCGAAGAAAGGCTGAGCGCTCTAGGAAACGTGATAGCATGCAACGACTACGTAGCTCTAGTGCACCCAGACCTCGACCGCGACACTGAAGAAATTCTAGCAGACACGCTGGATGTGGAAGTGTTCCGACAAACGGTAGCCGGCAACGTACTTGTAGGCTCTTATATAGCACTGAGTAATCGAGGGGGGCTGGTGCATCCAAAAACCACTATACAGGATCAAGATGAACTCTCCTCACTCCTGCAAGTGCCTCTTGTGGCGGGCACGGTGAACAGGGGCAGTGAAGTGGTGGCTGCGGGGATGGTGGTCAATGACTGGTGTGCATTTTGTGGCATGGACACTACATCTACTGAAATATCTGTGATTGAAAGTGTTTTCAAATTGAATGATGCTAAACCCACTGCCATCACATCCACAATGCGAGCATCTCTCATTGACAGCATGTCATAACACCAGTCGGCAAAGCTAATGACTATAGCATTTATGTTATGTGATGTTTAGTTTGTAAACATTTTCTATGATAAAATATTACAGGTAACATTTCCGTTGCCCGATCAATTTGCAAATACAAATTTTGAAAATGACATAATTGTCTAAATTACACAATGTACATATTGCTATTCCTTACTTGTTTTTTATTGTTGTGCAATATTTTTGTTGTCTTAATATTGTACAATAGTATGTAATTTACATGTATGTGAGGTGCAAAAGTTAAAAAAAATAATAAACTATTTTCTATAATTTGTTTTATTTCTTTGTCTCACAAATTTACTATTATTTTTATATAAAATATTCAAAACATACCATCATACATACATACATACATACATGGGGCATTACTTAATTTAATTATGTAAGAGTAAAGTCTTTAGTGAATATTGTGAATAAAAATAGATATATCTAAATATCAGATAATGAAATAAGATAATACAATTAAATCACATATATCTACTAACATAAAATGTTGAAGCAATATTTCGTAGACTGCTTTTGTTTTTGATGTGTTGCCTGCCTTAATTATATAGAGGGTTTTCCCTTCCCTATGTCATATTAATGCTAAATTTGTGGTTTGTATATAATAAAGAAGGACAATTTTGAATCGTTAAAACATCGGCAGCTGGCGGATATTAAATAATATTTTCTTTGTTTAAATAGTGCTACGGCCCACAGGTGGTCTTTTGTACGGCTTTTTTTCACAATGCTGTACACGGCCGGGTCGACATTGGCAACACCTATGTAGAGTCTTGTCTATAGTGGCCACTGCACTGCGTCAGTGCGGCTGCTGTAAAATTAATAAATTTAATTAAATTTTACGATTAGAGTATTTAACGCCATTACATTATACAATTTTTGTTTGAATACGAGCAACCGCATTAAATATTACGCGTTTTCATAAAATACTATTCACAAATGTATAACAAATGTAAGTTTAATATATATTTTTTTAATATTTTTTTTATTTGTGCATGAGGTATTTATAAATATCTTTTTAGAGACTAAAAGTTACGACATGAGTGGTTATATATGGTTTAAATCGCTACAAAAGACTTTCGCTATTATTGATTTTCTCGAATCCCAATACTACTCCATGTATCGTGCTGAATTCTGGCATAACCTAAGTGCCAAGTTTCTTTTGTTTAATACAATGAAGTTTTTCTGTAGACAATACCCGCAACCATGGGCGCTACAACAAGCAGGGGCAATTTATACCGGCAAACTCCGCCGGTGAGGTGAGAGACATTTACTTCCCTATTACTAACTTAACAACACTCTATAAAGGCAATTTTGCAGCAACCTAAACATATTCGTAGTTCTAGCATATATATACAACACATAACTATTGAGTAAAATTTATATTTTTCTATGTTTTGATATGGTTACTTTATATTTATAATTATTTAGTTGCACATGTTTTATTAAAGGAGTAGTGTATATTTTGTGCAACTTCCTAGAGCCGAACCCAATAAATATCGTTGTTTAACCTGTTAAATAATTGAAACATAGAATATATTTGTACGGGATGTTTAAAAATAGATAAATAGCATCCTAAAACATAGATCTGGGTTACCTTTTGTTATTGGATGAATTTAGAAAAAATAAATAAGAAAAAATTATTAGAGTTATCAATTATTGGGTTCAGCATCTCCTTATACATTGTGACATATCCAGTTATATGTAATAAAATTACTATGAAACATTAAAGTTGTTATTTTATATATATCAGCTTTTACAAAACATTTGATGATAAATATGTTTATCACAGCGCAGCCCTGAGCATCAGACCTTGGCGCTGGCATTACAAAGTCACCGGCTAATCTCTGACTGCGCTCAAATCATATCCATGCAATATCATAGAAGTTTTATGCATCAATGAATGCTTGATAATCTCTATGATATTGAAAATTTGTGAAAAGATATATTTAGTATTTGTATATAATGGGTTTGTGCCTCTCAGAGCATAGCCAAGGATGAGAATGCGTTATGTACATGAGACATAGGTTTTGTGTACATATAGATTTCTCTAGACTAAGTATAGTATCCAACTCTAGGCTCCCGCAATGTGCCTGCCCTCTAATGTTGTAAAGGAATGTAGATAACCACTTAGATATAACATTGACCTATCCAATGGCGGGGGAGTTAAAACTCCTCTGATGGGATGGGCTGAGACATGCAAGTGGTTGCTAAAGATGTTGCTTGGTTCAACCTCAGCGGGTGGTCACATGGTAGGAACATAGAGGATGATGGTAAATGCCAGCTGCCCTCTTATTTGGTTGTGGATGTATGTCTCTTGTGTTAGCTATAAATAGATATTGTAATAATATTTGTATGTATACAAACTTCTTCACTACATTTTCAATTCAGACTTGTAAATTGTAAATATTAAATTATCAGATATATCCCTTTATAAAAAACTAGCATAACTTTCTAACCGATTCACCATATCGTTTAAATACAAGTAGAATGTTGGGGTTACAAAACAGATATTTGTAGTATCAGTTACAACATGATAGTTTGGTTTCTGTTTCTGTTTGTGTGTGATGTATGAGAGGCAGAGAGGGGCAAGGGGGATTGCTGTCGAGGCTACAATGCCCGCTGACGGTTGCCGTGGCGTGCAGGGCTCCTGGCTGTCCGACAACCAGGACCATCAGCGGCGCTCCAACCTGCGGGAAGCCAGTGTGAGTTGATCATTAGATTTTTCATGTATCTACTGTGGGAGACGCTAAGTGTAGTTTTATATAAGAAATGTTCACTCAACAATTGGTTTACTGACTCATGGTATGGTAGTTCCCCTTAAATCGCGCAACTTGTATTTTGTTGTAGGTAATGACTTACTATATGTATTACCATAACTTTTTTTTATGTATACTTCATGTTTATGTTAAAAAAAGCATTTTTTTTTCAGCGAAACTACGAGCCCGAGGACTCCAAAGTTGACCAGCCCACAAAAAATAACTTCAAGGTACTTTATTAGCAGATGCTATATTAACATAACTAGCTTGTAGAAATCTTTCATAGATTATTCAGTTGTTTGTCAGCCAGTTTTTGTAAAAGATGGTCATTTGACAGGACGAGGATCATGACACGAAGAAAGAAGAAGACTTGAACACGTCCACTGATAATAACGCCCGCCCCTCCTGGATGAAGTCTAAACTAGCTGGAGGTAAGAGTTGAGAAATGTCTTGATGATTGACTTCTCTCCAAACATCTCTTATATACTTATTGCTTATTTGAGTTTGTGTAAAGTTGGTTTTTTCATGTAAAGTGAAGAAGATCAGCAACAAGGAGCGGCGGCGGCGGCAGAACGAAACGCTGCGCCGGCTGCTCACGCCCAAGAACGCGCTCATGGTGCTCAATGAGATGCTGCCCAAGGACCAGCTCGCCTCAGTCAGTACACGCCCCTCACCCCCACGCCCACACACCGTCACACCACCACACCACAATACACACAGAGCATAAGCAGCCTAGTTAGTTGCATATATCCTAAATGTGTGGTTGTGTTGCAGAATTTCAGAGTGGAGACGGTGTCGAGCCCCAACCAGTACGTAAAGCCGCACTCGTACCGCGCCAACCTCACGCTCGAGGGGAACGACTACAAGGGATTTGGTATGTAACCCTTGCCTTACACCTCCTTACACCTCAAGAGAAGAGAATTAGCAGTCATTAAAGCACCCGGAGACAGTAGCAGTTTGAGTACAAGACTCTTGTAATATTGCAGGTGAGAACAAGCTGATGGCGCGTAACGCGGCGGCGGAGCAGGCCATACGCGACCTCATCATCAAGAAGATGAGCAAGGCCATCAGTTACGAAGGTATCTCATTGATCACAGTTCCACGCGTCGAGTGACGATAAAACCAAATATGTTTGTGTTTAGTACTAATTCAAATAATTGAAGATTTTTGATCTGAAATAAAGTCGCGTTTGTGTCGTCAGTATCGGGGACGGGCGCCGGAGCGACCAGCATCGGCGAGGAGACGGAAGAGGAGCCGCTGCCGATGATCCAGCTGGCGTCCTTCGCGCTGCACAAGCTGTTCTGCGAGTGGGAGGTGGAGGGCCACAAGGTGCCGCAGCTGAAGCCGCCCTCCTCGGCGGTCAGTGTTCGCTCCCGTCTCGTCGTCTCGTCGTCTCGTCTAAGTAACGCGTTCAGTACGATACAATCGGTCGGTACGTTTCAGCAAGTGACGGAGTCCGAGTTCGCGATGGAGGTGGAGTCGGTGCCCCGCACTCCGCGCGGCTCCAAGAAGCCGAAGACGCTGCCGGCGGACGCGAGCACCATGCACCCCTGCATGCTGCTCACCTACATGCGTCCAGCCCTCGAGTACCGCGAGCTGGCCGCGCAGGGAGACCGCCCCCAGAACATGCTCTACACCTTCGCGCTCGACGTCGACGGCGCCACCTACATCGGCAAGGGTGAGCTCTGAACGTCCTCATCTCCCTCCTCGTCCTCCACGCAGCTCCACCGAGCCGCGCCGGACCTGCCCCTGAATATTAAATGGCCGCTGTGACAAAATGGGTACCGAATCAAAAGATTCGATTAATAGATCGACTGCAGATGTCTTTAGGAAAAATAATAAAAAAACATATTGTTTCCAGCATCCAACAAGAAGGAGGCGCGTCGCTCCGCGGCTCAGGCGGCCTGCAAGGCGATCTTCGGCATCGAGTTCAAAAACTCCGCCTCGTACTCCTCCTAGCTCACACATACACCTCGCACCTCGCACCTCGCACCACGACACCTAGAAGTTATGTGACCTTCCATTGTGCTGACACTTGTAACTAAGTTTGAGGAAACACACACAATGTGAACACACACAAGTAATGTGAAATAGTGTAGCTCACCCCGATAGTCTCCCTCTCGTAGATTCAACAGATGTATTTAACATTTTATCTCTACCTTTTGATTTCTTATATAATTGTAGTTAAAATGAGTATTGTCATGAGAGTGTTTCACATGAAAGGATTGTTCCTGATCAATTTTAATTTTTAATTTAGTATAAGTTTTACATTTAATTTTAAGTTGACGAAATGTTTTATTTATTAAGATGAATAAAAAAATTAAGATTGCTTGACATTTAATTTTTTACCCGGAGTGTTAGCAAGTTGGCAACATTTGTATGTGAACTCGCGCCCGGCTCTGCACATTAGTGACTAGCGGTCGCACGCGACTCCGTCCGCGCGATATTCAAAACGCGTCTTCTTCCAGACTATGTTCTATATGCATGGCGAATTTCATCGAGATCCGTTCAGCCGTTCTGGAGATATCTCCATACATCCATCCATCCATCCAAATATTCCCATTTATAATATCAGTAAGATTACCTTTAGGAGTGAAAAATAAAAGTGAATATTGATACGTAACTATATTTAATAACATTTAGATAATGCACATCTTAGATTTGTTTGCATTATACAATAATACCACCATATTTGATATTTGTAAAATAAAATACTATTCGGAATACTGATTGTTGACTGAATGAAAAGTTTCAACTTGACAATGTTACCAGATATACACATGTTAATGGCGAGTTATTTAAATCGGACTACGTGTGATTAATGCTACGATTTCTTGCACATATTCTTTCTTGCTGGGCGGACACACAAATTGGTGACGAACTCGATGACATGTCGTCATCCCTCTCGTTGTACTGGACAAAAGTGAGACAACGATATGGAAGATGAGTGACAAATATCATCTGCAGTAACACAAATATAAAGACGAGAACAAAATGTAACATGTACAGAACTAAGGCTATTCGCCGCTATACGCTACTCAGTGTTAGCTGATACTAACGCGCACGTACAACCTGTCTCCAAACTCATTTAATGTCGTACTCGGATACGTTTAGCGGCTTGATTCACACATTTTTGAAATTCGTTGTGAAATAGACCTACTTAATGAATATTTTAAAGGTACACTAAGGCAGTTATAAAAGGTACACGCTCCTGTCTCATGCGATCAGCGTCATGGCATGTGTTGATGTTGGCTTGTGGATCCGGAGAAATGGATATACAAAACAATTAAAATAAATTTGGAGACATCTTGTAGGTTTCTTGAGTATGTATGTCGTTAGACGAAGGGACAATATTGCACTACTGAAACAATATACATAAATAGCAACACTTGTAGAAACGTAAAAATATTGTAACATTAAAAATAAAAAGAATACGTTAAAAAACTGTAAAACTATCTTACAATACTCGAAATGTTGGCACGGTACCGGTACCTGATGGAGACTTCTTACATCTAAATAATTTGTATAATTTTGGACGTCAGTTTTAGCCGAAACGTATTCCTTGTATCTTCCAAACAAGTTGGCTGCTGTCACATTTCTTATCTGTTTAAAACAGAGGTAATGGTTACATTGTTCGTGATGTTTCTTATTTTCTTCAGGCTTAACTTCATTTACATCTAATCGTCCTATTGTGTGTTGCCTGTATATTTCCTTTTACATTCAAAACGCTACTTTCTTATCACTAGCAGATTGCTAGAGAAGTCATGGACATAGAACGTTTTCTAGTTCCACTAAACGGAGGTCAGCTTGCTAAAGGCGTGATGCCGGCTACAGCAGCCGGTACGTCCACATGGAGAGCGGGCTCTGCAGCAGTGCGAGGTGCGGCGACTCCTTGCCGCCCACCAGCAGCAGGTGCAGCTGAGTATCCCCGCCCCGCGCCCCGCCCGACTCCCCACCGCTGCGCCTCACCCCTAGCTCCTGCAGCTCGATGTCGCCCTGCCCCACGCCGGAGTCCGGGGTCATCGCCACCCCTAAGTTCCTCACGTCCGGCCCCAGGTAGTGTGGGTTGCTGAAGCCCAGCGACGAAGGTCCCGATGATATCCTGTTCACCTTTTCCGCACTCGCATAGTCCGACGTCGACAGTTCCGCCTCGTCTTCGCTCGCGCCTGTCGCGCTCTTAATAAATCTCACCGACGCCGACTTCGGAATGCTGATCACTTTAGTTTTTGGCGTTTTCGGTTCCTCGCCGTGCCCGTTCGGTGAAGTTTCCCTTTTGATGTCCTCCTCGTCCTCGGAGTCGAGGTAGACGAGCTTCGCGGCCTCGACGGGCGAGAGGACGGGCGTCGGTAGGATCATGTCGGCGAAGTCGGGTACGGAGATGGGTTCACGCGCAAGGTCCGCGCGGCGGGAGTCGGGCAGGTCGCCGGCGCGCGGGCTCTCGCCACCGTCGGCCGGCTGCCGCTCGTCGATGACGTAGGCGGAGCGCGACTTGGCTAGTGCGGGCCGCTCGGAGCGCGCGAGGCTCTCGGTGGAGTCTTGGTCCACGGCCGCCAGCACGCTGTACGAGCAGCGCGCAGCGCGGCGCAGGTGGAACGAGGATAACTTCGAGATTTCGCGCAGGAAGCCGCCGGGCGGGTCGGCGCGCGCGCGCACGCTTGCCCGCCCTTCTCCCATAATCGCCCCCGCCCTCGGCCGCTCGCCTTCCTCGATGCTCCCGCCGCCCCCACAGGCGCCTCCCACCAGCAGCGCGCGGCTGTCCACGCGGGCCGACGGCCACTTCACACTTTGGCTCATGCGCTCCCAGGTTTCTGTTGCTGTCGGAACGTTCAGATATTGAAAACGTTATAAATAAATCATTAACTTTTTTACAAGATAAATTAATATGTGTGTTGGGGTCATCAATAAACGAAAAATTTGATAGAGTCGATACCGAAATGAAAGCGCCACATTTCGTTGGTGGGGTGTCCGCGAGCCTCGCCGCCGAAGATGTAGAAGTGCGCGCCAGCGCGCAGGCCGACGTGTCCGCTGCGCGCTCCCGGCGCCGGGCCCCGCCCTGCGCGCACGCACGTCCACACGCGCGACACTGTGCAGCGATACTTTGTTGCAGCGGCAAGTCGGCAGTCGTGGCAAACACTCAAGTTGATACAGTGTGTTGTGTTACATACGGATGTCGTAGTGCCAAAGGTCGGCGCAGTCGCGCAGGTCGCACTGCCCGCCGTGCACATACAACCGGCCGGCCAGCAGCGCGGCCGCGTGCCGGTGCCGCGCCGGGCCCGCGCGCAGCGCTCGCACCTCGCGCCACGTCTCTGACTCTGAACGACAACAGTTTAAATTATTACCCTCGAAAGATAAGATATTAATTTATAGAGTTATAAAAATTTGTTGTGTTTGTACCATAGTGGAAGGCCCAGAGCTCATTGGTGGAGCCGCGCAGGTCCATGTAGCCGCCGTAGAGCAACAAGCAGTCGTCCAGCGCGTGCGCCGAGTGGCCGCGACGCGCGCTTGGGGACACACCCCCCGCCGCCCTCGTGCCGCGCCGCCTCGCCGCTCCGCCCCCGCACGATACGCGCCCCGGCAGCTTGCGCCACACGCATAACTGCAACCAACTCATAAAATTCTACCAACTTCCTTAACCACATGTCGCAAGCTTTTGAGTATCTTGTCGTTCACACAACGACGCACGATATGTGCTGGGTATTTGTGGCGGGCACGTCGTACTTGCGTGTCATATATCCAGAGCGGCGTCTCGCTGGAGGAGGAGCCGGGTTCACCACCGAACACGTACAACTTGTCTCCATGCGCGGTGGCGGAGTGCTCTTGCAGCGCGGGCGGGGGCTCCCCGCGCTGCTCCAGCCGCTCCCACTCGCCCCGGGCTGACACACACACCCGACCATTGTTAGCCTTGGCATTGTTATAAGTATATGTAACTCCACATTGCCATAAATGGTTGAATCAAATACACCATTTTAAGCAGTTTTGTATCTTGCATTTTGGATCTAAATAAAAACATACTTAATAAATAAAGTTTTTTCAAACGCTTTGTCGAGAATAACTCTTGTAACGGAGAGTGGAGATAAATAGTGATTGGGCACGTCCGGTGCGCGCCTGGAAGCTTGCCAAAGATCCGCGATGCTGCGATATTATGTAATCTTATATAGTATTATTAATAAATAAGAGATAAATATTCCTTAACGCGGAAATTGATGTTTTAGTATTGATTAGGTAGCGTGCATGTATTCATTACTACATTTATCTTTCTGCTTTACCAAGTGAGTATCGCCAAAAGTCCCTGAGCGGCAGACAGCCGCCGGCGCCGCGGCCTCCTAACACGTACAGGTGGCCGGCCAGCAGCGTCGCCGAGTGCTTGGCACGAGAGCACGGCGCCGCACCTACCGCACCTGCAGCGCTCTCCACGCACGTCCACATCTCACCTGAAAATCATACAGTTATTACAATATTAATAAATCCCCAAATCAAAATTTGATACTTGAGATCGATCCGCACGTTACTTTGATTAAGGAACAGGAGTAAAAAAACATTCGATCTAAAAATGTATCTGTAGTTTTATTCGACTGCTATTGTAATGTTTAAAGATTTAAAAAAAATTGTCGAGTAGACTGATTTTAGAACAGCAGCAGGGTTACCGCACCCTTGCAGCTATAATCACAGGGTTTAAGGACTCGATCTCGTTTCTCGGTGAAAATTCATCGCCCCGGCATCCCCTCGCAGTTCGGCCCTACGTCCCGGCCGCCGCCGCCGGCATCCCGCGCGTCACGCGTCCGTTAAATGAAATGCGAGCCTCCCTTGAACCCCGCACTCGCTGCTGCTACTTCATAAGTATTGCTCATTGATATCTGCGACCCTCCCTCACACAGACACTCGGTCGCGAAATGTCGTTTAAATCTGTAAATATTGACGATACGAGAGAAAACATTGGTTTTGTTGAAATCGAGAGAACTGTTCAATGATCGTTACATGTTATTATAATGTATTATATATAAATGTTTGTACTGAACCAAGTATTTATTCACGGCGATATTAAACAGTTACAACACTTTGTACGCCACGCGCTACGCGCTACGCCGTAGACGTAAGAGCAAGTCAAGATACGATTTTACAGCTAGTAAATTAATTTTACTTATTATTAATATTTATTGTATGGTGATTGTTTTGTACTTTTCCATAAGTTATTTAACACTGGATCACTTTGGAATGCAGTTCGCGAGTGCGTCCCTTTCTTCTAAAAATAACAGATTTATTTTAAAAGTAGTTATGTTTCCGTTAGGTTTTGTTTTTTGCTGGTACCAAAGCTAAGAGATCATAGTATCAATGTGTATTGCATCAAATATTTATCTAGGTCCGGGCAGCACGGCGCTCGCCGCTCGCAACCCTTTGTCCGCCCTCAGCCGCAACCCGCGGCTGCCCCGAGTTTCGCCTCCGCCCTGCGTCCGGTGTGTAAAAAAAACCAGACTACGCTTTTTTACCTTTTTCGTCGTCATTTGTTAAAAAGAGTAACCGTTTAAATTAGAGAGACTGTTTTCCACAGCCAAGTTTTTAAATTCAGCTGTATACAATTTTGTGTGGGTTTCATTTTGGTTTTTGAAATCTAGAAATCTGCAACGTCTTGATAATCCAAACCAACAAGCAATACATTCACAAGCATTACAGTGGTATGGTTATAAAACGAGGCTATGGCTAACAGAGATACTAAAGAACAAAGTTTATTTGACTAAATACATCTAAAAATAGTTTAGAAATGTGTCAGTCGCATCTGTTACTACATATGTATGTATGTAAGTTCTTGCAGAAATCGTTAGTACATCGATTTATCATAATTAATGTATTTTAATCACTACGGGGCCTAACGTTGAATAAAAGCGGTTTCACGAGTGCACCGCCTGCGGGCGCCGGGGTGGGCTCATGCTAGGCGGGGGCTAGTGTGGGGGCACGCCAGGCGGGGGCACTGCGTAGGTTGGGTGCCCGCTTATCTCATCGACGGCGCTTAGCTCTGTGTGTGGGCCGAGCTCCGTTGCCACATCAGTGGACTTAATTGAAGGTCCCTGCACAGCTTTTGATGTGTACGTAAGTAGAACATCTCTACTCCGTGACTTTTTAGGTGTTTTAATTTTAGGTGATATATAAATTTGGATAAAGGGCAAGTTGCTATTTTAAAAAGTACTGAAAATGTGCTACGGTTTTGTACGTGTACATATGTATGTCCCACCACTAACATAATTAACACGCATTACTGTCGGCAAGGAAGCGCTTGTTATGCATGCAAATCTATGTTTTTCATTTTATATATATTTCAAACGATATGGTTTCGATCATTTATATGGCACGTACATACTTCGTACTGTTCACGTAGGAAGTATATCATTTTCCGTCAAAAATCACTTACGTACTCTAGCTGTTTCACTCTTCAGCAACCTTTGCTCCATGTAACGAGCACGGATCTTATCCACTCAATTTGAGGTTCGTTTAAGCTGAAACTAGTTTCAAGGTCACATGGCAGTTTTATATAATATAATGTATGTGATATAGCCTGTATGTAGAGCTTTCTTGTGCTATACTGATACTGACTCATGTATTTGTTGGGGTTTCTATCTTTTTTTTTCCATTTCATTATTTTACATAAACATCCCTATTTAGTGAGTGTAACCACACTACAAGTACTATGATGTTTATAAATTTGATATCCACTTACGAAAGAACTACATAGAATGTAATAGTTTGGTAACAGAGATGTAAAGAAAGATTTAAATTTTCTCCCCTTTTCCGGAAGCGCATTAAAAGGCAGGTTGCGGGCGCGGCGCACAGCGGCGGCGTTGTGTGCTTTGCTGTGTGTAGGGCAGGGCGCACGACGCTTTGTATCGGCCCCATGCGCGTCGTGAGTACGGTTGCTCGCGTGACGCTTGTTTTATTGTAACGTGCATTTGACTACGAAATGCCGCACGCGATACACTTTATATACTTATGTACATAGCTTGAAATATTGCAAGGAGATAAAACATAGTTTTTATTGATATTTTATTATACAAAGGTTACTAAGGTTTATGCTTTGAGTGAAAGGGACATACACTTGTAACAAATGTATGTAAGATTTTTTTGAGTTTATCGAAAAAACACTTGTTCCGTGTTGCTTGTTAACTGCAATATTCTGTGCATTGTCGTTATACTGATCAAATAAAAACAGCCGGCACGGCGCGGCAGTGTCATCTGTCACATTGTCTAGTCGCAATCATCGACACGATGTCACATTTACATCGATTTAAATTCCCGACACGGGGAAGGGCGCAGCCCCAGCCGGCGCGACGTCGACATGGGCCCGACAAATTGGATTTCAATGCCCCATGTGCAGGTTGCATTCACCAAATTCTCTTAGATGAAAAAATCATATTGACAATTTGAAAACATCTTCACTTATTGATGAAGCTGGTTAAAATTATATTTGACACGTGATATGTTTCGTCATCATCACTTTTATGGTTACTCATAATAATGTAATATTTAATATTTAACATGTTATAATTAAGTAAAAAGCTGAGTCAATACAAATTTTGAAGTTCTAAGTTACTTCCAAGAACGTCAAAAAGAGCTGATGTGTTTCTTTATCTGAGGATCAGTACGGTCGGGCTCACATTAACAAAATATTTCTCTTTCGTGTATTTCAAAGGGATCATAGCAAGCTAGCACATTATCTGATGAAGGGTACGTTTTTCATTTAATATCTTATTCAATGAGGTATCAGTATTATATAAATTATTGTATAAGAAAGAATAAATAATATTATATAATACTAGATAAAGTCACTGAAATGTAGTGATTACTATAGAAGTTAAATACAATTGAACAAGTTATCTTACTAATATTATAAATAAATACGAATATTTAGACGGGTGGAAGTTTGTCTGAAGCACGGATGTATAGATCTAACTGAAATTTGGTATAGATGTAGAACATAGTCTGGAGAAACACATATAATAAAGTTTTATAGTTATTACTTGTTTAATTCCGCGTTGAAGAAGTCGCAGTCGGGTGCTAGTTTTCGATATGTTTAACATAACACCGAGCGTAAACATTGAGACCGAGGTTGAATCAACAGGATAATAATCATTAATTCTGAATATACTTGCGTAGTTATTAATTCGTAAACCTATTTCATAAACCATCTTCAAGAGTAGACAATAATAATGACAAGCTAATGAGACCATCAAAGTCTTTCCAAATGTCAAATACTCGAAAAGATTATTGCCATCAAAATTTTAACTGTGGATTCGCCACAACTCACTTTATTTACACACAACAGAATGCAAACAAGGAAAAAAACGCTTTAACACTTCATACTTAAGGTAAGTTATTGCTCACGGCGAGGTACCCGTCTGGTTTAGAGGGTGAGCAGCCCTCACGTGGCCGCTATCGACGCTGTTATGTAATAACATCCAGTCTGTTCGGCTCTCAACGACCAGACGCTTGTTCGGGAATAATTAAAAGGAGACATGTTCAATAATTGTACAGCTAATCGAGCTAACTGAGCGATTGAATTCTTACACTACGTCTAATTATTACTTAGAAAACGTCCACGAACTCCACGAAGACTTTTCCGACAATTTTCTAGAGATGGGTAGAACGAAAATAAGCCGTACAAGCAGCTTCAAGAGGATGGTATTAAGTGGCAAAATTAATATTTGCCATTAAAGGGACTGATGCAGAATTTTGTTGCCGTCACTTAAATGTCAATATGTATCTTGGCTTCCTCGACAAAACTATGATGTTCCTCTTAACAGGTTTCTTAATGCTTCGAGCGTACAGAATCTGAATCCAAAACTGTATTGACTGTCGTAAAACCCAGACGATAACGATTAATCAAAACTTTGTTAGCAAACAGTAAGGTTAGTTGCCTCCGAGCGATCCCAGTCGCTCACTAAATCAACTATTGAACAAAGACTTTTTACTGAGGAATGTTTTTTAATCGACGGAAATTTTATACTTTGAAACTGTGTATAAATGTTAGCAAATACGCAAATAAAACAATAAAGTAAATAGTTTAATCTTATTTTGTAGAAATAGTAGTTATTTATAATTTTACCATATGAATTAGCTGATTCAGTCTCAATATTAACCCTTCGATTTTGTCATCAAAATGTAGAAGGTCTATTATCAAAAAAATGTAACTTCACTATTGTATTCTGATGTATGCAGTTAAAAGGTTAATAAAAGAGGTGAAGGTAATATATGTGTCATGTAGAGTAGTAGTAGTACAGCAGAGGTGAGAGCTAAGCTCAGTGTGTGGGCCAGGACACCGCCTGCGGCCGCGAGATACACTTGACACTGTTTGTAGGCTAACATTGTACCATCTGGTAGGGATAGGTACCTCGATTATGTTTCTGTCTTAAAATTACTACAATAATTAATATTATACATCATAATATAACTAAAATTAGTTTTGGATCACGTCAAAAAATTCTCACTTGTTACGTATCGGTTAATGAAGTTAGTAATTACATTTCATGTATGAGTTCGGTTGTGATTATCAATGGATTTGTTGTATTTACTAGCTGCCAACCGCGACTCCGTCCGCGTTATACTAAAAATATATATAATTAAAAGCGTGTGTGTTCTTCCAGACTATACTCAACATCTATGCTAAATTTCAGCGAGGTCCATGCAGCTGTTTTAGAGGTAAATCATAACAAACGTCCATCCATCCATTCAAACATTTGCATTTGTATAATATAATATTATTAGTAAGATGTATCAATGTAATCTATTTTTAATTGCAACACATTGTAATCAGTTGTTAACAACATGTAGCTGTCTTTTGTCAACAAAGAAACCCTTTAAAAATTATGGGAGTTAGGATTTTAAAGAGTCAAAAAACGTTGTGTTGTGAAACAGGGGCATTGTGTCGTTCACTTTGCGTAGAGGTGTGAACATCCCTCTGCCGGGACATCGAGGGGTTAACAACCACTACACGACGTGCAGATAACAATGAACAACAGCTTAACAATATCTTGTGTTTTACTTAAACAGTAGTTTACTCTTTAAATTCTTTCTTATCCATTATATAAAGTTTTCCATTGGACTTCTTTAAAAACCTAATTATGATAAACAATTAATCCGAAACTCTGCTTACTCTAAAAACAACTAAGAATTTAAATCTTTTAATTTTAAACCTTTACAATTTCACTTCCAATGAAAACTCATTAAAACTGTTAGGTTTAGGTACATATCTTGTTACTAACTATTATACATTTTAATGAAATCAACCAACGGAGTTATTAAGCCTTGCGTTAACAAACGATCAGATTATTTCTCGGCACAAACAAGGGAAACCAATTTGGTAAGTAAAAATGTCCACGTTCGCTGCGAGCCTTTGTTAATAAAGAAATTGTTGGTGCGATATAATGTATCAATAGTTCTTATTTCGAATGTATGGTAGTGGCAGGTAATCTTTTAACATTGCTATGAGGATGTAAGGCAGGATCAGTTCCTTACTGTTAATTTAGCACGTCTTAGCAGAATTTAGGTTAGGATTACCTAACCTAAATTCTTGTCAAGAAAATGTGTTTTAGTGTTATAGCAGAAAATAATAATAAATACCAGATAAAAGTCAATAAAAACTAAATATTTGAAGAAATAAACTCCTATGTTATTCGTTTAAAATTGTTATCATAAAGTGGGTCAATAATTAAACACAATCAATATTTAAACAAACAATTAATTGGATTTGATAAATTCTGCAAAAATCATCAGACGCCTTTGTTAAGATTTAATCTTATAGCGCGACATCAAAAGATCACGTGTTCAGATCTGCAGCCTCGCCATCCTCAGTTGTACACTAATTAAAAAACAAAGCAGCAAGTTGACAATATCAGTGCAGTATCATCAGTGCAAACATCTCGATACACACTTACCCTATATATTCAATACTTTGCTCATTTTTGGTCTACAGCTTCCCTAAATTTTTCGACGAGAGATCTTGAGGAAACTAATCATCAGTTATGTAACAAAATCTAATTATAACAGAGATGACCTAGAGAATAAAGTCGCAGTAAAGTTGTAAAAAACCTTAACTAGCAAAATACCGTTATTTCGCATGTATTTTTCATAACAAAGGATATAACTAAGAGAAGAGAGACAGTTGTTACTTAACTACTATAAAACACTAAGTAATGGTAGAAATCAGCAGACCAGACTCCGATTAATTAAGGTACAGTACGGGAAACGTACGCACTTAGCATTTTTCAAGCATCTCACGAGTGTTATCATTACTTAACTAAGACTGTATTACTTACCGGCCACTCAGCATCTTTCTAATATCACTATTTCAAATATAGCACTAGCGAAAATTTCATGAAATATGTAAACAAAGTATACACATATCGTAGGACTTATTTTTGTTTAAAAATTGACGAGAACAATTTATTAAATTAATGTAACAAAGTGCAATGAACCGGCAGTTGTTTTGCGCAAGGAAAAGCTCTCCCGTAGCGGAGGTGCGCAAGGGACTGAGGGTTGCTTTGCCCGGCAGTGGGGTACGTTCAGAAACAATCTGATTTCTGCAATACGCAGGCGTGTGTTTATTGTTACGTATTCGCCTCTACGCGATGTTTACGAGCTCATTTTTAATTATTAATACCTGTGCCAGCCGTAATAATTGAAGGTTAATATTCGGAAAATTATTAAATAGTTCTAATGGCAAATTTAAACGTAAAACGGTGGCAGCAGCGAAAGGGTAAAACTAACCCAGTTCAACACTAACAAGAACGGGCCGCGTATCATATTTAGTGTTTAATTTCACTTATTCAAAATGTTAATATTGCATTAAAGCCCTTAATCTGTTATATAACGTGGTTAAATATTATTTAATATGTCATAAGCAATATAAAAATATATTTGACAACAATGTTCTTTAAGGAAAACTGAAAACACATTTCAGAACGTGCATAATCGATAAGGCGGGAAAGCGGCGAAAGCGCGGGAAGTCCGCAGGGGTAGCCATTTTGTCGGGTGCGTTGCTATGACAACGTTAAAAAAGAGACTAACATTACGTGATGAAGCAATAAATAAAACAAAAAAATATTTTAATTTGAACATTTTAATCAGATTTTAATGCGTGTACAGATTTACTTGCTTAACATATCTTAATACGAAATGCAGTTAATGTGCTTAGAGTAATTATACAAAACCCAAAATGTGAAAAAAAATTATTTAAATTTGTAAACATAGCGTATGCACCAGTAAAATCTGGTAAATTCGGGGCGCTAAACGGATCAGTGAAGCAAGTGAAGCCAATAAATCAGCACCTGCTTCCCACCTCGTCCCCGGAGGGCGTCGTAAATATATACTAAGCAGTACACGTGTCTGCGAAACCCGAAAGATTTGTGCCAGTGAAAGAAAATGACACGTTATATAGATTTGTTGATCTTACTCACTAGAGAGAAGCTATGCTACTATATACGCATACTAAAAATTAATTTTGATTATATTATATTAATATTAATATTAAAAGATACACAGTTAACTTTCATTTTTCTCATTTTACTTCTTTTTTAAAATAAATATACATATCGCGCAGTACATGGATTAAATAGCCCTCAATTAGTTTTTCCATCCTAACATTATCAAAAGTACAGCGAATTACGGTTTAATAAAAGACATCACGAACGATCACTCAAGTGATTACGTTAAGTGACGACCTCCACAAACGAACCTGCATTATTCACAAGTTCTACAAGATTTTCGAAACACACAAAATGGGCAAAGCAACCATTGCATTTTACGAGTTTGTAGTAAGATTCAAATAATATAAGGAATGGTTTATGCGTTTAGCATGTATGCAGCTATTAACTATAACATGTGGGAAAGTGGGTAAAAAATGTGGGTCACTGCGGACCTAGGAAAAGGCGTGGCCGATTGCCTGTACGATAGTGTTTTAGATCATTGACCTCATGCCATTTTATTATTTGAATATACTGAGATAATTTTTTTGGATAAATTAGTGCTTATTTAGCTACTTCAGTAAAAATGTTATACTTTTATAATAAAATAAACAAAAACCTTATACTTATCGTTTAATGCTTTACTTTGTTTTTTTGCAGTTTCGTTATTCAACGTAAGAATATTGACATTGTTCTATCAATTTTCTCTCAATCTCGTAATGTGTCGTCAGCCCATTCTAAGTACAATTCAATTCAGGGATTCAATTAATCGCGGCGATTAGTTGTCAAGGCCGGAGGAGGCAAGAATTGGTTTATCTTGATTAAGCGGAACGATTCCGTAGGGAGAGATTACTCTATTTTTCGGACGCAAGTGATCGTACAAAGGAATTTAGATTTTCTTTGGCTCAAGTGTACAATTTCGGTTAACGTTGTTATATGAATGTGCCATTGCTTATTGTTACTGCAAAGCAGTGCATTAGACTCAGAGGAGGCTACTGAAATGTCGATACCACAACAATATTCACATAACAACTCACTGTTAAGTACTTAACAGACTTTCTCTTTAAAAATAAACGTACCTTCGCGTGTTTGATTATAAATATCTTGAGAACTCATACTGGCCAAGAAGTGGATGACCTGAAGAAAAAAGTAACATTAGTAAGTTTAGTATTACTTACTAATCTCTATAAATGGACTGGCTATACGACGTAGTATTTTGTGCGTATTTGATTTCGCTATTTTGGCGCTGATGGTACCAGTTTGGATTAGTGGTGTGGATTCAAACTAATAATATAGACATAATTAACTGTCATTTAACATCAACTGGCCCGTTTAAATTGGAACGAAGGAAAATCAGTCACTTATAAGCAATCGCCTAGAGTTGGGTTATTAGGTCTATTCCATCAAGCTGGCTCTGTGCGGTTTGATTTACATCTTTGAATTATTTGCAGATGTGTGAACTACGTACATTCTTCTTCACCATAAGAAGTTTTGATTATTGTAATTTGGTAAACTTGGCGGGGAATCTCTTCTCTTTTTATACTTTTATCATAGTTTTCCTAATGTTTTAATTGTAAAGCCAGGCCAACAACATAAAAGCCCTGTCATGAGGGCGACACAATCTAAATTAATATTGCAACACTTTACATCTATGTCAATACATCATACGAACTTCCGAATTTTATTTCCTCAAGTCTAAGAATATAAGGTTCTCCGCAATAAGACGAAGACTTGCATTTTTCTAGATAGCCTAAATAAATAAACAGCAAGCAATCCTACCTTGAATTTTGTGTATTCAATCCAAACAGAATCTTTACATAATAATTCCTATAACGAAAATCCGAAACAACTGTCACTGTCATATCACTCATCTGCTGTCATCTGTCATTACTTTATCTCATAAATGTCTGAAATTATTCTTTTGAATAAAAAATATAATTGAAATGTAATTAGATAAATATATTACACCGTTTGGTTCTATGCAAGCAGTCAATAAGATATTACTAAAACGATCGCGGCCGTCAGTGTTCGTCTAGGTCCGACTGTGCACCGTTTACAAAACTAGGAAGTAATGCAGATGTACATTTACTTGTTGGATACAGGTGGTGCGTAGGACGTACGACGTAGCACTGTGCTTACCTGTTTGTAGATACAAAAGATTCACGCTCCGTTTGGGATTGTTACAGATAATATCCCATGAGCGACGAGTGCTCGAAGCCAAGCGTAGAATTGTTGCTGAGCAGACAAAATGACGCGCCCCGGTCCCCCGAGCGACAATCTCCCGACAGTAAGCTATTTACTTGTTAATTGTTTGTTTAATAATTATAAAAACATACAAACAGGACAATAGAAACTTGACTTGTACCTTTTTAGTGTCTTAATTCCTTTTAATGCTTGTATTATATGTATATTGTAGTTAAATATTAATTATTATTGTCATTGTATAGTTAGTAAAATGATTTGTATTAAAATCCAGAGAGTCTGAAATTATTTGAATATTGATTTTTATATATTTGTAAGTTGAAAGATATTAAAAGTGATATGATATACTAATTGCTTGGGGACAAGTACATACTTGCTTGATAAGATATGTGGAAGTAAATTATTTGTCTGTTTACAAAGTGCACACAGAGATCTTATTGCCAAAATAAAATAAATAACTGGCTTGATTAATAGTGAATATGATCTTAATGATAATTTAAATACTTTAATCTTAACAATTAAAACCTTAAATTTTTTACAAAATTAAAGAATTTTGAAGAATAAACAGTAAAAGTATATACGAGGATTTTTTAAAACATTCTGCCACTACAATTTATTATGTTAGTAATGTCAAAAACCAATTTAACCAATCAATTAATTTCATTTGAAGTTTGAACAAAGAATTAACCAATTGTGAGGTATCACTTGGTAATGTGGGTGGTCTGTTTCTATTTATTTTCTTAATTAATATGGTGTTGCAATGTTTGTTGGTTGCCAGTTAAAGTAATTGAACATAGGAAAGTAACAGCGGAACTGTGTGGTGACATGTATCAATGTGACATGATATGTGCTGGTTGCAGGTGAAGCTGGTAGTGGTGGGAGACGGTGGCGTGGGCAAGAGTGCCATCACCATCCAGTTCTTCCAGAAGCTGTTTGTGACGGACTATGACCCAACCATTGAAGACTCTTATATACAGCACACTGAAGTGGACGGACAGTGGTGCATTTTGGACGGTACTTACATGTTTATGTAATTCTTATCTCTATTTTCTTTATACCAAAAGGAGGGTAATGAGTTTTATGTAGTACAAAGTAGGTTGTAGGAATATAAAATGGAGCTGTAGTATTCAATTGTAGAAGCGATAGGGGCAGGTTTATGCCCAGCAGTGGGCTACATATGGTGGGAAAGAAGAAGAAACAATGGTCATTTGTAGGTTCTGTTAACAAGGTAGTAGGTAGTTCTCATCATACACAAAAATCTATTAAGTGGTTTAGTGTTACAGTGCAGTTGTTTTTTAAGTTTAATTTTTATAAACATACAATAATCTTTATATTAATAATATAAGTGTAGAAGTAAGGGATGAGAGTGTGCTGTGTGTTGTTCCAGTGCTGGACACGGCTGGACAGGAGGAGTTCAGCGCGATGCGGGAGCAGTACATGCGCAAGGGGGACGGCTTTCTGCTCGTGTACTCCGTGACAGATGCGCAGAGCTACCAGAACATCCGCCACTTCCACACGCAGATTCTGCGCGTCAAGGACAGGTCGCTCCGCTCATACACACATCGCATTCACAATCTTTTCTAGCTAACATAATACAAAAGATCTTTTAAAGTGATTTTATCTAATAGACCTAGATGTCAGCAACATCTGTTGCACGCAGGTATCAGCTCCACCGGTGCAATACCACCACCATTCAGACCACCAATGGATTCGGCCACGGATGGAATGTTTATAAAGGAGAAATATTCTCTTTCTGTGCGCCCTTTTCTCCGGCGATTAAATGTAGGCGATGCATCTGTCTTTGCCTACATTTCGATGTTCGGCGAATTTAAGTGGCCGCTTGGCCGTTTGCCATCTTATTATAATAAAAAATGGTTGTTGTAGACAAAATAATAAGGTATAAATTAAAAGTGCGTGTGTGTGTGTGTGCGCAGGGAGACGTACCCGATGCTGGTGGCGGCCAACAAGGTGGACCTGGTGCACGCGCGCGCAGTCAGCGAGGAGGCGGGCCGCGAGCTGGCGCGTGCGCTCGCCGCTCCCTACATCGAGACCAGCGCCAAGGAGCCGCCGCTCAACATCGACGCCGCCTTCCACGAGGTCCGCCCCGCCCCCGCCCCCGCCCACAGCCCCGCCCCCAGCCCCGCCCACAGCACTCACGCACTGCGGCATGTTGCAGCTGGTGCGCATCATCCGCAAGCACCCGCAGCAGGAGGAGAAGCAGCGACGTCGCCGGCGCGGGCTCGGCCGCTGCGCGCTGCTGTGAGCTCCCCACCGGCCGCATCATCATCATCTCACCTCACTGTACTCGGCTCATTGATACTTCTACTGAGGCGACGTAAGTTGTCAACATCCGACCATTTTAGTGACTAAGCGACTTAGACAATACAATATTATGGAGATTCGTACATGGCGGGGAACGCCGACGATCTTAACAGAGGATCGCTCACGACCCGTTTCCTGAAAAATGCGCTGTAATTTTGGAAATGGCGCAACAAATCTGTTTAGTTAAGTGATAGTCGCTGAGCCGGTACTAACCGATAACACAACTCGCGTCAACAACTCCACTTTGTGCAGTGGGAGCGCGCGCAGACATGCTATATTACTTTCGAAGGTTTCCGTCGTTTTGTAAAAGAGGGAGACGAGAAACTCCCTGCACAATATTCACTATCGGGACAAATCAATATTCAATGTTTGAGATCGATTCCAAAATTATTTTAATTACAGTTTATGTTTTGGTCAGAAATTCCGCACAAAATTAATTTGTGGTGCAATTTACACTTTACATAAAATGTAGATATATTCTGTTGTATGATGTCAGTCGAGCTTGGCGAGAGACGAGAGATGGCGCTTCTCATAACTGTATGAAAGTTACTGTGTTGTTGTTGAGCACAAAGTTTCATTTGAAGACTGTTTAAGAACACAAATATTATTGTAATT
The DNA here is from genome assembly GCF_000836235.2 of Papilio xuthus. Classification (NCBI taxonomy): domain Eukaryota; kingdom Metazoa; phylum Arthropoda; class Insecta; order Lepidoptera; family Papilionidae; genus Papilio; species Papilio xuthus. The sequence continues at coordinate 81,174 of NW_013531514.1, read as the reverse complement.
TGCACTTTATATTTTTGTTATTATTTGTTTATACAATTAGTTGTAATATAATTGTTTATATGTTAGTACATAATATTGTAAATTAACTGAATACATCAAATTCAAATCCCTGTCGATGTTGGAAATATAATAAGCTGTAAGCGATACCAAAACAATAAATACCAAAGATTACAAAAGAAATTAAATGTTTCAGAACGACAACGATTATATTTTGTAGTTGATAAGAAAATGTATGGAATTGAAATTAAATATAGGGATAGTAGATATGTGGAGGCTCATTTGATGTATATATTGGATAAATGCATTTTAATATAAAATTATATAACTGTCTGGACACAATGCGTGAACACTTTCACAAAACGTATTGTAATGTTTAGTACATGTAGTCGGCAATGTTTAACTGTATTTTGTAATCCACAAAGTTCTGTTACGATTATTTATTTATAAATTGTACAAGACAATATCGCAAAGTTGCTCGTTTATTTGTAAGACTCCATGTCGGTATATTTACTTGTAATATACAAAATATTAGTATTGTCCATACATTATGTAAACTTTTAATAAATATAATTTCTCCAACGATAAGATTCCAATAACTGTAAGTGTCATGCAATCATTGTTTTTTTCTCGCGGCAGTCTCCTGTCTGTGGCAATACTTTCATCTAACAATTCCCACAATTTGACTTTGCTATAATTCTAGGCATTTTCTGTAGAATAAACAATGTATTAAGAAGGTTTGTTACAGCGCCATCTGTTAGTAATTGCGGATACTGTATCGTTAGACTTTGCTTTGAATTGTCAAACTGCTTGAAAGTACGGTTAATATTTCAAAATGTACTTTCTAATGGTTGAAATTCCAGCTTTTTTCCATTGGAATATTCTTAATTTCTACAAACCAAAGATGTAAGTTGAAGCCGTTTAGTCTAGTCCTACGTTACTACGCAGGCAGCAGACAGCAGGTAGCAGAGAGCGCACAGGCAGGAGCACGTCGCTCACTTCACTAGATGTAAGCATGAAGCATGTTGGTGTATATTGTTGTTAATGTATGTTTGTAACACAATTAAAATATGTGTCTATTGCTTGTTTCATTTCATACAATAAATGTTGCCGAAACTCAGTCGTAAATCTATAAAAAATAATTTTATAAAGGTAAAGTCGTAAATAAAGCAAAGATGAGGTGTTGCCGGGACGTGCCGCGCGACGCCGACACGCGCTTAGCCTCCAGCTTCCAGCCTCCGCCGCCACAGATTAACCTAATAATAACAAACGTCCCTCCCCTCTATTATCCTCATCTCCCGCACCTCTGTGTACTTTATCATCGTCAATAATAAAAATCCTCCACAATTTGTATAATAATGTAAAATTACATAAAATTAATCTTTGTTCATTGAAGTTATGTTTGTGATTTAGTTAAGATTAAACTGCGGGATCCCATGTTGTGTCTGTCTATATTAAGCTGTTCTCGCAACCGTGGGTTTCTGAGACAAATCATCTTTTTGAAATGATATTGTTATCTCTGTATTGTCAGTGATAGTGATATGTTTTATATACAGAGATTTTAGTCTCGGACGCCAACGATAAATCTTTCTGAAGGTTTCTACTAACAATAACACTTGTATCGAAACACATCATCTTCCCTTCATCTCACAAGTATTTCCGGTGAGGAATTTTATTGCTCTGTTATCAGTAAAAGTATGATAATTGTCTCTATTAATTTCAGTTCTAATATAAACAATTTTATGTCTGCTAAAAATATTTGTTTTAGTTCCACAGTCACTTTTATTGTATATTTTCCTACATATTTAGTTTACTAAATGGACATAACTATCTTGAGGGATGAAATGAATATAGGACATAAAAGATAGAAGGTATGCATTCCAATTTAAAATTTGTAGACAATCTGTTGATTGTCCGAGCTACTCAAACAAAGTGTCCTCAAATTGGAAGACAAACCTCAAATAAAATAGCCGCGGTCGAGTTGAGACTTTTGTGGATTTAATCAAAGTTTCTGTCATCGGACGTGCGCCTACTTGACAACGACTTGAAAAGTATCTTAAATGCACAAAATCAAACAGATTTCGAAAGCATTTTATATATAGAAGAGTGATTAAAAATATCTTTTGATTTAATTTGATTATCTTTATTTTAATATTCAGCACTAACCGGAGACCTACTGACATAATTATAAAATCTTATTCATTTTGAATGGGCGATTTCTTTATCTTTTTATTTAAATCTCACTGAAAATGTTAAAGTAATTAAAAGTGTGAATACACAAAGAAATCCATTGCGAGAGAAAAAAGCTTGTCGCTCGAGGCAGGGAATTAATCGCCTCGAGCGAGCTTCAAGTAACCCAGTTTTACGTCGTCCCGTCCCCTGCCACCTCGCCTGCGCTCACAGCTTGATGGCTGCGGACTGCGAGTGCCTCTCCAGAATCACATTTTACATCAACGACGACATTGACTGTCAAGTCAAATTATATAGTCATTTAAAATTTTACCTTTGTCCTCAAGTAAGTTAGGAAGGTTTTAAAAGTGCCATAAACTTCTAAAGATTGTTGTACCGTATTCATCGCGGCGGGGGCATTGCTGTGCCCTCAGTGTCAATGTTAAGTATTATACATTGTGTATCACTAGTTGCGAAAGTTATTCTATGATTTGTCGTATTGAAATAACTAATCCGTTTCTAGTGACGAAAAACTTGTACAAAATCGTATAACGTCTATTTTCTGTTGGTGTCTGATGACAATATGATTTTGTGTATATATTTCGGCAATGGAAACCCACGGGAATATTGTTTATATAATTTCCATCGTAATGAAGACTCTATTGTATCAACAAGTAAATGTCAAATATAGAGATTGGAGGAACGCCCACACGACCAATTTCACGATCCGTTGACCACGGTGCGGCACGGGGTGGGGCGGGGTCGGCGGCGGCTTCCGGGATCAAAGGAGTAATCAACACGAGCTCACCGCATGCTGCGACCCCGACGCTGGCGACCGTGTAATTAGTCCTCGCCTACACTTAGACACAAAGCAAGGCTACTGTTGGTGTGTCGCCTGACAGCCTGCTGAAACGACAATAGATAATATTTCAAATTAAAAATATTTTCTTAGAAATAAATTTAGCATCTATTGCTCCACAAATTGAGGAAAACTTGAATTACAGCTAAGTTACTAAAAAGCTTTTCTTGTTTGGTTTCTCTTTTTCTCCTTTACATGTGTTTTACGTGACGAGAATCTGAACAAATGTTGTACATTATAGTTAAAGGTAATTTTTAGAGGGACATGAGCATATTATCAAGGAAAGAAGTTTATTAAAACGTATGTTTTTTGTACAAAAATAGTAGACCATTGTTAAAGCAAAAACGTAAAGACAAATCAAAGTGGCTTAGGTCGGCTGAGCCCCGCAAGTCCGGAGTCGCGTCACTGAACACGCGGCAGTTGTTCTGAAAACTTCGGATAATCCGATGTCGTGCCGCCGTTAACTCTCCCACACAAATTAGGTCAAACGGATTGTGTTCAAGGTTTGCTTTTAAACTTGTTACAATTTCCCTCGATGACGTCACACAATCTTGTACTACGCTATTACGTTGTCATTCGCAATCCAATCAATCACTATTATTACACTGATCTGTTGGAGAAAGGTCGATCAATCTTATGGAGACATTATCAGTCAATTTTGAACTTAACTATTGGCCTCGTTAAAAAGCGTAAATGAAAAACGGATTTTCTTTTATTAAAATAAATTTCTTTACATCAATCCATAACCTATTTAATAGTAAGTGTAAATTTAAAATGTTATTATCATGAGTGGTGGGTGAACATTAGTCGTCGTCTCCGGCAGTCAGCTCACGTCCGTCTCACAAGAATTCTAAATATACTTTTTTAAATCCAATCTCGCTAGAAGCTGCGTAGTTTTGAATGTAAATCGGCTTGACGTTCAATAATATATTATCTTTATCGTGTGTAGGAGCGTGAGCGTCTGTCTGACACATGCGAAGAATATAAAAATACTCGTATTAAACGTATTTATACATTTATAATAATATATTTATACTTGCGATAATTTAATTTTATGTCGCAAATTTATATCGAAAAATGATATGAATTATTATTTCTTGCCATGTAATGAACATCCTCGTCTCACGTTGTCAAATAACGAAATTTGGCAACAATTAAAATGTGTCGCTAGAATTTATATAAGAAAATAAAGAAATATTTTGCTAAGAGAGATGTGAGAGGTCTGAACTAAAACGAGATAAAGGTGATGATAAAAGTTCGTGAGCTCGGCCGCACTGCACTGATGTGCCAAGTTATTTCCCATTCAGTTGTCGAGAGCTCGGCTCCGGAGATCGAATGGTTTTCATCAGCATTTGCACAAAGTTTACGCCGCTACGAGCCGGCCACTGCTTTCAAATGCTAATTCCACTATTTATCAACCGCTTCGCGCGATCCTTCAATATACTTTCACCATAAATTGTTAACACAGCTCATACCTAGCTTGTGTGATAACGAGGTTACTCGCTACAGTATGTTTAACATTTAGAGTTAATTTTAATGAGAATCAAATTGGCGCGCTCTGTCAATAATGTCGATCGTAAATGTTAATTATAAATAGAAGTTGTAATGATTTGACACAAATTGTATGATTTACATTTCAGTACATATGATAATGAAACACATTTACATTTCAAATTATACTTTTCCTTTTAATATTTCTTGGCAATTGAAATTTTAATGTATTCTACATCAAACGGCGCCGCCGACCATTTCATAAAATATTCTTTTAATTTTCTCAAGAAAATTATTAGGTCATTCATTATTTGACGAAACATTTTTGATGAGTTGTAAAAATCCGTGCGATTTGCTACAGATGTTAATTAAAAATATTGTGAAACACAAAGATAAAGAAAGATCAAGTATGTTAACTTGGTTACCTACTAAGAAAACAATTTTAACTTGAGCTAAACAAATTAAAATAGTGTTAACAGCTGAAATAATTCTAATATTTAACGGAATGCAAAAGAAAAGTGTAATCAAGAACATTTCTTTATTTCAAAAGTAAATGTTAAAAGTCATACCAACGTTTGCGTACAATTGAATTATTTAAATTTTCTGTGAGAGGTTTTATTATATTCCTCATGCGATAGAAAATATAAACAATGTATATGAAAGAGTGCGGGAGGAGGTCGGCAGGCAGGCAGGCAATTTGCAAGGACAATGCGCGCCGCTAACGACGGCCCCGGGGAGCCATTGTACACATTCCTTGCCGCACATTATATACTCAAGATTTTTATCTGCGGACACACAAGCAACACAAGTCATCTCAATACATTTACATACATACATACATACATACATATAAATACATACATACATACATTACAATACAATATCACATCTCTAAGTTATATTATTTTTTATTATGAATATCATCTTGTAAAGTTGTAAAGTTATTAAAATATCTACGTTAGTTTCCACTTTCAAAGGTTCAGTTACACCAGTTTTATTCTCTTAGAAATAATTAGAGACAATAATAGTGTTCTTACACGAGCGCTACGGCAGCTTGAATTCGAATCGTAGAGTCCACGGGCGGCGTAGAGGGTCCTAACATAGATAAACTAAAAAGTTGATAAATATTTATAATCAGTTCACATATTATTTGACAGGGAATTAATTGTTTAATTGTTTCACAACTTACATTTCCGTGCACCGATATGTAAAGTCGTTAATAAAGTATTAAATTACGGAATTAATATTGTCCAGAAAATTGTGATGCTTTGTATTTAATAGCTCCATTAAATTATCCATTTCCATGAAATTTGATTTAACAAATGGTATCCATTACATGTTGTTTACTTCAACAATTTTGTTAGAACAAGTCTTCGTCCGCAGAGATTTAACATCCATTAGTTAAGAAGTGATCGATCTATGTGTGTGCGGGGCTGAGGCGGGGAGGAGGCGGAGGCGAGGCGGGGAGAGGAGGACCGGATGCACGTTAAAGTTTACGCGCTGGTGTTGATCATCCGTCATCCTGACCTCCCTCCCACCTGTACGTTGAGATACTCTCATAATTTAAATCGTGATTTCAATTCGTCAATAATCAAGCTTGTAACAACACAATTTAGACGAGTCTATAATTTAAAACGAAAACTTTAAATTATGTTTTTCTAGAATATTCGTGAATATTAACACGTTTAATGTTACATTTGTTTCGAGAGTATCAATTCGTTCCGTAAAATTTATTCAATAACTATGGAAATATGAGCTGAAGACAACATCGCATCGCATCGCACACACACACACAGCGTGTTTGTGAATATATATTATATATAAATATACAACTTTAACGTCTAGTTTCCACTGCTGAAACACTCACATTTTTATTTCAATCTTTTCAAGACGAATGATCGAGAAGACAATATGTTTGCGCACGAGTATTCCTGCAGTGGAAATCCTTAAGTGGAAAAAATGTGTGAGAGACAACATTGAATGTAAAAATACTATTTAAAATTTAGCACAAACGCGTATATTCATAGAGAAAGTAATAATAAGCGGGAGTAGCTCCTAAAAGCTTTTTAATATTTCGTAAGCAGCGGCGCTTGTTATGATCGCCAGCTCTGAATTTAATTCATTCAACGCGAATTGAGTTTATCGAATCAACTTTTATAACTTGCATAAATGTAATTTACTTCTGTAAAACACTTTATTATAGACTCGAATAAGAGCTTTGGTATTTTTTACAGATGATTTTATTAGAAGTTGAGTGATGTTCGTCAATAGAATCGTTGATTCGTAATACTTTAAAACATATCTTAAGTAAATAAGCGAAAAATAAAATTATGAAGGACTTAAAGTTACATAAGTTTTATGTTATGTTGCATTGATATTAAAATATTATATGAAATTATAAGACAACATTCTTAACATTTAAATGACATCATCGTAACGGGTAAGAAATAACTCGACTCTACGTATATGTATTATATATGTACACACAATATGTACATATGTAGAATCGAGGAGACACTTGACATACTTTCCCTAGTATTGGGGTGATCCTATCCTTATTCGTAAGATGATTTGTTTATCAAATATGACGCTGGGGCTCGCGAGCCGAGCCGAGCCGTCATCCGACGTGCATGAAATATGATACAATAACCACACAACACACAACTCACTTTTTCAATGCATAGAAAACACTTATTCAGAAATTCCATTAAAGATGATTGCCCAAGAGTCGTAATGCCCTCTTCTTGTCTTATTATTTACTTGTTATTACAAATTCTCTTCATTCGTGTAACTGAACAGCTGTTTGATTTCATATATTTGATAAAAAGAGAAGATTAACAATTTAACCAATAAAAATTAATAGATTTTACCAATAAAAATTAATAGATTTTCACTTATTCAACGTATGCCTAATAAAATTGTTGTTTTTTGAGTTTTAATATGCAAGCTTTTTTCGTATTTTCTCCCCATTTTAAATAACGGTATAAATTCTAATCAGTTCGTTTGATAAATTAATAGAACGAAATTAAAAAGGTTCAAGTAATTGCAAATTAATTCAATTTTCGCCAGAGGATCGATCGGAGGGTGCTCGCCAGAGCGCACCGTATTCACTTCCTTTGAATTGATTCTTAAAATATTTTTGCTTTAAACGTTTTTATACTGTTGTAAAACATTTTATTCATATTAGTCTGTTCTTCCACTGGCATTTTATACAAAAAACTTTGTCATTCTTTGCTTTGCTTCAAAAAATAATAGCTTTTGTTCAGTGTTTCAGTGAAACCCACTGATTCTGACAATGGTATAAATATATATATACGATGTTAATCGTTTTCTAAAGATGTCGATCAAATTATAAAACGTAAGTCGTGAAAACAAGATTATGTCACAAAGTCATGAAATGGAAAAATTAGGAGAAGAGCTAGAGATGGTTCTCTATTTATCATAGTATTTATTATAGGTCGCTAAATATCACCAAATTTAAATATGACGAGAGTGTTTTTAATTGTTTCTTCACGTTGTACTCACGACATAATCACTTAGCTACAGCGTTTTCAGTAATGTAGAATAAAGTTTAAGTGCAATTTTGCTAAGTTTCAATACGAGCCGCTCGCCGCTCGCCGCTCCTCACTCGCGGCAAGTTCCCGCCCCACAAGCGTGACATTCTATCTGTCGCACGCGCTTCATATCTGCTCTGCTGTATTATATTTCCTTTGTCCCTGTTTGTTTCTGTTGCGATATAATTCACGTAATGTGACCTGTTTCTTTGATAATGTTGCTCTGTATTTGCTATTTACATTTTTCTTGTATCATACAATAGTTTGCAATTTAAAAAAAAACATGTAAGTCTCGACAGCAGCCTTACTACTTTTTTTGTTCTTTGAAATTTTATGTAAATAAAATATAAATTTCAGAACGAGTTTTTGTTGATGTTTGTGCTTTGTTTCTCTCGTAACACTGGATGTCTAGATTCATTAATTATAATTTGTTTAATTTAAACATTTACTACATTAATTTGTTTTGTTGTTGTTATATTCCAACAAGTTACTGGATATTTGATTACAATAATATTTACACGAACCATATCAATATCATTATTACAAATTCGTTGCTATTGTTAACATTATTAGATAAACATTAAAGGGTCATTGCCGCCACCTCGCGGCTAAACTTGCAAACGTACTAAATAGCGCGCGCCACCGTTCATTATCGCTCCCCGAGGTGCTTCGTGCTTGTCACTTCACTCGTAGCGAAGTTTTCTTCTTAATTAAATTATACAAGTTATAAACTTTAAAGCCACCAGTCTTTGATAAAGTGATATTTAACAGTTACATATAAACTCTATAATGCTACTGTAAAGAATATCGTACATAATCAATACTTGGGATAAAATTTTATGTAGTTTTCATTTCTATAACTAAATAGACGAAAAGGCACCTTCTTGACTGTACTCAGTGATATATTATATAATATTATTTTGTGAATTAAACTAATAAAGCGTAGTACACATTAGCTATTTATATCTATAATAGCTTGTGAACGGACAACGTGTCAAACTAGTGACATATCAATTTCCATACAGCGCGGTGCGGTGCGGTGCGGTGCGGTGCGGTGCGGTGCGGCGGCTGATGTAATTGAATTGCGTCGGTAACAAGTGATCTCCAAATGGAATTACGTGAGCTAGAGCTACCGGACACAGCGCGATGTCAACATGCCCACTTCGCCCTGTCGGTGCTACGCTGCGTGTACTACCTCTGTAGAGCTACAATGTCAAAAGTGCTACGAGGTCGAATTTGTTAAAGGAGAGTACTCGTACTTTTGGTCAGACTTTACTTGTTCGTCAAATTATTTTATGTTATTTGTTTGATGAATCTAGTCTAATGTATAATATATTTGATGTTATGACTTGTTTGACAAGTGTAAAAATTCCTCGTTATCTAAGCGAGATTATAATAAGTGTCAAATTACGTTTTACAGAACTGGATAGGAAATAAACGTCCTCGAGTGTTGATCGCCGCGACGTAGCCGTAAGTTTTAAACGTGTGAAAGCTGTACAGCGCCGAGCCGCATGTTTCGGCCGCCGTCTCATTCGCTGACCAATTTAATTACAGACGCGCTGCAGCCACCTCACCCCTCACCCCGCACCCCGCACCACCCACCTGGCACCCCGCACTCGGCGCCCCGCACCCCGCACCCCGCGCCCCACACACTCGCCGCCTGACGTCACACACTTATAATAAATTGAATCTGAGTGGAGCAGAGAGAAATTGTAATTCAATATTAAAATTTGCATTAGTTTCTAAACCATATTGAATTTATATATTATATGTATTTGATTAAACAAATTATAATACTCAAATATTAATTTTATTAGATATACGTCATCGATGCGCCGACTCGAATATAACGTTTTTTACATATATTGTGAAATAATATAATGTATTATTCACAATACGTATTTATATCGCTTCATAGTAGCTACATATCACACGGCTGCAGCAGCGTCACATCGGTCCATCTTAGCACAGTAGCATTATGGTCGGGGACGAGCTGTGTATATATAAATTAACATTAATGTCCTTGTTAGCTGTCGCCGGCACGTCACGTTACGTCACGTCACGTCACATATCTCATTAAGCTTGTTACTTATTTGCCTTTGGTGTAGACAGCGCGAGTCTCACGCTTTAGTTAAGTGTGTAATATCATTAATTAAATAAGAAGTTGAAATAAACAAAATTCTCTTGAAGTTTTTACACATTTCTTTAGGAAAATATAACAAAAATGAGAACATTGAAACGTAAGCGGAGTTTTGAACTACGTTTTATTGACATCATAATACTTATCATATGAAATACTCGTAGATAACGCACGTATACAATACGCACAGCACAGCACAGCACAGCACAGCACAGCACAGCACAGCACAGCATAGCAGAGTATAGCATTTGTTTCACATGTATTTCTATTACAAGTTGTGCAAATGAAAAACAACGTAATAGACCGAGAAATTTCTTACGTCAATAAGCTGGTAAAAGTTTTCCTAAACATTGATATGTCTGATGTAAGTAATACGGCGCGCCTCTGAAACCCGGGAAAGTTTGCAAAACGCGTTCAAGAGGGAACTAAATGGAGCGGCAAAACTTTTTCATTAGCCTCAACAGCCTCAGCTGTGGAGGTAACGACGCTAGATGTTTACCTGGCTTTACTTGACCTTTTTCTTTTAAAAGGAGGATTAGTTAAAGTAACATACTGTAAACCACATTTGTATTCTTTTGCGCTATAAATAAACGTTTCTGTTTTAAATTAAATTAATGTTACGTGGAAGCGATCGTTGAAATGGAAATATTTCTTTCTCATTGATCCAAACATTGTGTTGTGATGTGTCGGTACACGGGCCTGTTTCCGAGTCGGCGGAGCGCGCGCTACGCTACATACACGCTGCCGAATTACCATCAAACACAACTTTATTGACACTGATTTACTCAACAAACAACCTTTTACACTCACAAAATATTCTCTGATTCATTAAATATTATACGCTGGTGATTTCTATTGCGATCCACACTTCAATGAACAATATCATTTACAATTCAGATATATTCACTTGACACTTCACATTTATACCCAAAACCATTTTAATTATATTCTCACGAATGTTTTCATTATCTTTACGTCGCAAAACGTTACGTTATTAAACGTTAATTTATCTTGATGTTTCAATAAATCAATGTAATATTACTCTTACATAAATACAAGTTGTATTTTATATATTTTTTCACAAAAAATGAAATTCCTTTGTTTGCAAATTAACGTATACAATATACAAATGTCGGGTACAAAATAAAGAACATGTTATAACAGACTAGTAGTCGAGTCCGTGCATATGCACAATATTGTTGTAACCCAGTGTAAGCTGCGCCGAACTGTGCCGTCCCTGAGCCGACGACTGCATGCAATATGCACAGCCAATCTCTGCGAATCTTCATCCCCACTGTACTCGTATTTACGTCTTGCTGTAAAACTGCAATGTATTCCATATCATTCCAAGTTAGCTTATTTAAATATATTTGCACGATATTCCCCTGTGTTGTCTATCATAGCTTGGATATACTATATTTTTAACTTTCTAATGAATCCGATGTAGCGATTGAGCCAATAAAGCATGCTTGAGGTTTACGATCTTTATTTTACTAAGAATTTTCAAATTTCACTGCATGAGAACCAATCATATAGTTACATACAGTTCATGTAACACCAGTAGTAGAAGTTTCACGTTTATATAAATATATTTAGATAATTTATATCAAGTTTACATTTACTGCATCTGCTTTCGCGCATAATGTGTAGTTTTATATGTAGGTAGTGTTGATTTCTTTTATTAAATCTGCTCTAACAGTGTGTATAAAGATAGGTAGGATGCCATCTCATCAGTAAGGCATCTACTCGTATATGTATATGAGCCTCGGCGGCACAGTCGTTAAAAGCTTGACAGGACCGAACCGCATTCTCCTCGTCCCGGTTCGACTCCCGTTATGTGTCAATCGATTTTAGAATTTCACATCTTATCTACAAAGTAATTCAAAGATTATGTGCGAAGTCAACCAACCCGCACTGTTCCAGGAAGGTTGACTAAGTCCTAGTCACCCCTTAACTTGGGTAGGCTCCGAGGATTGCTATGACCAATGTAACATCATGTTGGATGCACACAGAGCACAGAAATGACTGGACATTTAAAGATCAATAGGAGTAAATGCGAGTTAAAGATGGTCCGTTTAAATTGCTCTCTACCGATGTGTTTGTAATGGCAGCGGCAGTGTCGCCGCCGGCGGTGACGTCACAAAATAGAGATCCAGTTCGCTCGTTGGAAATTCCTTTGACATCTCCGCCCTCATGAATACACAACGAGCGCAGCGAACCCGTGACAACTTCGCTTCTTTCTCAATACACACGTAATAAAACGCTTTGCAAAAAATCCATTTATTATTACAGTCCACTTGCACACAATACACGACAACCGCAACGAGTATAATTTTTAAAAGTTCGTCACGTTTTTCTAATTTTCTATTTTAAAAACATAAGTTCCCAAGAAAGAAATTTAAGAGTGGTAGAACCCGCTTTAACATCTTCGCACGAATTGGCCAGGTTCGCCCGGTGAAATACCACCACCACACAGAAAACAGGCGTGAAGTGGAAGAAATTCCGCGTTTCGTCTGATGAGTGTTGTCCCGGAGGCCCAACCTCCCCCCCCCCTTTAATACAGCATGGCAGTGGGATTAAAAGAGAAAGTACCCCAGGGGGGTACCAAAACCCCTGGTTTTGGAGAATCCCCCTCCGCGCGCTTACGCCTGAACTCTCGCTTGGAGTCTGGGGGTAAGCGCGCGGGCCGCCCTGCGTATTCTGGGGGGGGGGCAACATTCCGCTCGCTCGCTGTAGAGGCCGGGGCAAACGAGGCCAGGCACTTCCACCCCCTGCCACCCACGCAGTGGACCTCTGCAATATCAGGGGACTCCATTCCAACTTGGAGGCCGTTCATTACCATCTCCGGACGGCCAAGCCGGCCTTGCTTTTTCTTACCGAGACACAGATATCCTCTCCGGCGGACACATCGTACTTATCCTGCCCCGGATACAGACTGGAACACTCCTTTTTGCCCCGGGCTGGGGTATGCGTGTACGTCAGAGAGGATGTCTGTTCTCGTCGCCTCAGCCTTCTTTGAAGGTAGGGACCTATCTCTTTTGTGGCTGCGCGTAGATGGCGATGTCCATCCACGGGTCTACGCGTGCCTCTATAGGTCCCATAGCGGTAATGCCGAAACAGACCGACTCATGGAGCAAGTCCAAACGGCTACAGATTCCGTTCTGGCACAGATCCCCTCCGCTGAAATCGTGGTACTTGGCGACTTCAACGCCCACCATGCCGATTGGCTTGGCTCTCGTACCACCGACCATGCGGGGAGATCTGTCCACGACTTTGCCTTGTCTTATGATCTGACGCAGCTGGTCGCCGCGCCCACGCGAATCCCTGATGTGGCAGATCATACGCCTTCCCTGTTGGACCTTCTGCTGACCTCTCATCCGGACAGCTATCAGGTTTCTGTCGACGCCCCCTTGGGCTCGTCGGACCACTGCCTGATCCGGACCTCAGTGCCTATCTCGGTTTGCCCACGGTTTAAACCGAATGGCTTTCGCCGAGTGTGGCACTACAGGTCAGCAGACTGGGATGAGATGCGGTCTTTTTTTGCATCCTACCCATGGGAGCGAGTTTGCTTCAGTCTGGATGATCCCGACGCTGTTGCCGACTCTGTCGCCGATGTGGTGCTTCAGGGGATGGATCTTTTTATTCCGTCTTCTGTTGTGCCCATCGGGGGCAGTTCTCGGCCCTGGTTTGGTAGGTCCTGCAAATTAGCCGCGCGCTACAAGCAGGATTGTTATCGAGCCTGGGCTGAGGCGTCAGCAGCTAGGGATGTAAATACCAGCCAGCTTAAAAGGAAGTATAACTCTGCCTCCAGGTCCTTCAAAAGAGTGATTGCTAAGGCAAAGTCAGAACACGTGGCCAGCATTGGTGAGAGGCTAGTGCACCTTCCTTCGGGAACTCGCGCGTTCTGGTCTCTTGCCAAGGCTGTCCAAGGGAACTTCTGTAAGCCGTCCCTACCATCTTTGCGCAGGGGGGACGACTCGTTGGCCCACACCGCAAAAGAGAAAGCCGATCTCCTGGGCTCTCTTTTTGCGGCCAACTCGACTCTGGATGACAAAGGTAACTCACCGCCGAAAGTCCCACGCGGCGAGACCTCCATGTCCGAAATCCAGTTTATCCAGAGATCAGTGCGAAAAGCGCTGCAATCTCTGGATATTCATAAGTCGAGTGGGCCTGACGGGATACGCCCCCTCGTGCTTAGGACTTGTGCTCCTGAGTTGGCACCGGTTTTAACGCGCCTGTTTCGGTTCTCCTACTCCCTAGGCATTGTCCCGAAGTCATGGAAGACTGCCATTATCCACCCGATCCCAAAAA
>NW_013531514.1:38464-66209 GCF_000836235.2 Papilio xuthus | reverse complement strand
ATTATTTATGAATCATCTAATGTTTGACCATGAACCGACTTAGTGATGTTATGTGATGTGATGTGGTTGAAAGATGCTACGCGCAGCTTTGTCATTTTATTTTTCTAGAATACTTTTCACTAGTTAGTAAAACAAATAAATAAATAACGACCTCAAATCGAAATATGTTGATAAACAATATCGTCTCTCTACTCCCATGTGTCAACACAAGTCCGCGAGTGGTGACCGCGGCGCGGAGTGGCGGGCCGGCGTGGCGGGCCAGCACGGTGGCGCGGCGGCGGTTGCAACGCAATACACTTGATTTCCTTTGGGCATTTAAACTACGTATTTTCTTCGTATTTGATTCTGAAAGATTTTTAATACAGTTGATAAAAAAAAAAAGTATTTTATTGGTTGGTTGATTTCTTTTTGTACAAAACTCGTTTTTGTGAGATTATTATCAAGTAGATTGTAGCTATAATTTGGAATAAGAATTTAATTGTTGTAATCATTGAAATGTCAAGTCAATATATCAAACTATATTAGAACAATATGCTAACAAGTCGTAGTTTTTATACATGACTAAAAGTGAGATTTTTTACATTTTTTATGTTGTTACGTAACAACTCGTAATACTTTTAGGTAAATGTAACCTTTTTATGTTTGAGTGTTGATTAGCGTCTCATCTAATTTTGCTGCTCTGTTTCACTTTGTTCATATTAAATTAGCATAAAAGGTTTAATGCGGTTCGTTGACTGCGAGAGTTAAAACATTTCACAAAGTCCTGACTTACACACAACTAAAGTCTGTATCGTAACTTTTAATTAGTACGACAATGTGGACGGAGTGGATCGTGAAATTTTACAGGAAATGTATCACCGGGGAATTTTGCCGCATTTACCACTCGCAGACATTTTACACTCAGGCCAGCGACTTTGCTACGGAAATGGACCGCACCGCCGCTGTCCTACAATATAATTAACTTTTTTATTACCTTTTTTATGTTTCCTTCGCCATCTTATTTTTATAACGATACCTGAGAGATGAAGTCCTTTATAACCTATATTATTTCTGTTCTAGTGTTCCTAAATTTAGTTCTATATTTATTGTTTAAAAGGTTCTCACTATAAATACTGTTTTTTTCTAAAGTCTAAACGGAAAGACGGTTAAATTCCTTTCAAATGATCAAAAATGAATTTTTCTTCAGTAAAGAAACAATAGTACAAGAAATACTTGGAGCTTTTAGTATCGTTTGAACAAATCTTGTCATGAATTCCGCATTCACTTTGAGGCGACAAATCTCCGGCCATTCAGTACTTGTGTCACCGGCAGAGACGAGAACTTTTTACACATCGCATACTCAGTATTAGAAGATATTATAAACATTTGTAGTCAGCAATTCTTACTGTTGTGTCTCTGGTTTCAAATGACATATGTTAAAAGTAAATTAACTTAAAATTACTTTATAAATAAAACAGTTTAAATGAGTTGACATTCAGTGTTACAATTCAAGTTGCGTTATAAATAAGAAGAATCTATAAGAAACTGGAGCAAACAATACATAAATCTTCTTAAGAATCGAGATACAATCGAGATGTATTCACCGCTGGTTGAACTTGGCCAAATTTGTTTTAAATTCTTATGAAGTTAGGAAATGTAACGTTGGACAAGTGTATTACAAACTTTGACAAGTCGAGGAATATTTGATGCTCTGTTAACATATTTCCTCTGTGAATCTGAGTGTTGTACGAACTCGTCTCAAACATTTATATTGTTCTTGTATATTTTATTTGAGCTTACATAAGTAACAACAGCTACAGTTACAGCTGGCTTATGAAAAAGATTTTTTTTCATTTTTACAGTAAAGTTGTCCAGTTGGATAGAAATACTGTTGACAGATAAATTTCAAGCAGTAGCAACATTACTTTAACTGTTCTGTCAATGTGTGAATCTGGAGACTCAAGATACTTGTGCTTTGCTCGTTGTTATATACATACATACATACATATACATATGTATAAGTTTTAGGATTGTCCTCGGTAAATATACACCCGGTACAAGTGGTCGATCAAAACGTATGTACATGTGTAAGATCTTGCGCCCCGCACCCCGCATCGCGCACCCCGCGGCCCGGTTAAACATAATTATTCCCCCGCCCCCGCCCCCGCCCCGCTCCCACTCTCCTCTAGACACGTACCGAGGGTAAATAAGTGAAAGTGTTGGGTGTTTTGTAACACACTCGTTCCGCCCGAAGCAGTAATTACCTACCCTTTAATATTTAAATTGTAAGACAAGTACATACATCGCGGCGCTGCGCCGTGATACCCGAGTGGTAAATATTTACGATGAAATTAAGTAGGGATACAAATTACAGCGATTTCATTATATCATGCAAATTAAATGTTTGAAGTTTAAATTAAGTGGATCACATGTTTTTGTAGGCAATTAGCGCGAACTGAACCCAGCTGTGAACCACTTCTACACATCGTACCCTTATAACATTTGTTAATTGACAAAGTTTAGATTTTGATTTGAATCAAGCCGTTTGTAGGTAAATGGTGTTGCTAGGCAACAAGGCATTTACCGATGTAGAGAGATATTAACAGGTGACATCAATCACTCTGAGGGCCAATCAAGCCTGTCACCTGTCACCTGTCGCCTTGCTCGTCCGTACGAGTTAGTCGACATTTGCACGGGCGTTTTTTTGACGCCGAGTTAAAACTCGACGTTAAGCGATGAACGTTTTAAAATCACTCGTTTCCTTTGCTCAATGTTAAATCAACTCTACGTGATAAAAGTGTCACGTTTTAAAAGCTTTGCCTATGAACGGATTTGAAATATATTTAAACGCGTTTAGCGCGGGGTAAACAATGCTCGTCCGAATGCGCGCTTAGCGTCACTATGCATCTGCAATATTGAATCTCTATTGTCGTGATACTTGTATTACAGCAATATAGGCATCCCTCTCACTCTAATTGAAAAAGTATTGACAGCAATAGTGTTGATATGTGAGTGTCACGACATACACAGTGATTAAATATTCGTATAGTTTGAATTAGTACATTAAATAATTAATTCAATTCTTACTACCGGGTATTTTTCCGTTGGGCGGATCGCTCTACTGATTACTCTGAACTGAATCATCCTTATTTTTTTTACATAAGAAACAAGTAAAAATATATAAAAAGAGAGAATTGAATGTAACACGGGTTCGGTAACAAAACGTTTGACGCAGCACACGCACCAGGAATTGTAATAAATTACATTTATTTCGGTCTACTTCCCCGTGAGTTATTTCTTGCGAACAAAATGAACAGAATGAACAGAATGTTACACTGGCCACTGACACACAGAAATTTCATCAACATACCAGCTGAAGTGCTTCTATGTTATTATACAAGAAGAAATACAATTTTACAACAACATTTTGCTTTGATAGAACTTTTTAGAACAATTATACTTTATAGGAATAAAGACAATGTTTTTCTACCGACTATACTATCTATTAGAAACCGACGTAGACTACAGAGTACGTTAATAACTTAATAACCATCAGGGCTGAGTAATCAAATACAATATGTAGATCATGCATAATCTTATTAAATGTCAGAATGTCGCCGTCTATTCAATACCAGGAGTCTCCGTAATTGTACATTTCTGAAACTAAAACTACACTTAGAATTCTGAGTGCGATAGTTACATACAGACGTTATCATTGTATTCGATTTATTTTCACGTTATCTAGAAGCTTTGTAAGGAAGTTATAACATGAGGACGCGACGTGCGTAGTCTCGCTGTGATATTTTCGTAGTGATATCGCGGCTGCCATTGTGTTGAAGACATTAACCGAATTTATTGCAAACGTCGCGTCATAAATCCTTGATACATTAAACTACATAAATCAATATGTCGCCCTCCGATACAACACGACACACTGACACGCAATCAGATGACACGTTATAGTCGGACATAGTTGATGACGCAACCGACGTAACTCACACAAATTATAAACCGACCTTAATATCTTTGTTGAGTTTGGTGGAAAAGGCCGGCGTGGGATAAAAGACAGAAAGAGATAGGTATAATAAATAAAGACAATGAGATAGCAAACTTGTATCTCGTAATGTGGTTTTGACAAGATGTTGATCTTGCGCTGCCAAGTTGAAAACAATCTGGCCGAAAAAGACGTTTGAACAAATATGGACAGAGCTTATCTTTTGTTTTGACCCAATAGTAAACTGGAAGCAAAGTAAAACGCGCACTTTATATCGTGTGACGACACACACCTCACGTATTGTTTCCATAAAACTGTCTGTTTAATTAAACCATTTGGTATATCAGCCGCACTGTACGCTGTGTCCACCTGACCCCCCCCCCCCCCCCCCCCCCCCCCCCCCCCCCCCCCCCCGCCACAACGCCCAAGTACTCGCGAGTGCATTTGCTCAGGAAATTGAGCAGCCACCCTACTTTATATTTGAAACACTTAGATCCTATTTCCACTTAGCCAGTGGCCGCGTGTTTGTGGTCGCTTTGTATGGAGTCAGAAGTCCACATTCTGTTACTGAAGTTAATGCTGTACAAAATGGCAGCCCGAGCCGAGACACCCGACTAGTCGTTAATAAAAATACGTATATATAAATAAATACTTGTACACTGTATCGAATAAACGTAAAGATCCATGGATATATTTATTTGCACATGTAAGAAACATTTCGCGCAACACATACGAGTACTTAACGTAAATGAATTACCCTAATTAAGATGTATTGATTACTCGTGAGATACTGGAGTGTACAAGTAAAAGTCAAGAGTTGTGTTCTTGTATTTGGGAGAAAATTAACATCTAAAAAAATACAGACAAAGAATTAAATTAGCTTCCCACATAGCAGAATATCGTACTGGAAACTGTCACCATCACAATGAGTTCTCGTAGAACTTTTATTGACACATGATGTTATCCCTCTCGTTGTCTTTGAAAGAACAGAGACAACAACATGTGTTAATACAAGTATCATCGCCTTCGAAATATCCAGCAACAGCTATATTATAGCATAGTTGTATATAGCTTTGCCAAGCTACATTGTAAGCGTCAAATGACATTTCATCAGAATGGTTAGGAAATATACGTCCTCGACTGTACATTGTTCATAGTAATTTTGATAATGGAATGAAACGTCTCATGCACAATTTTGATCTTTTTCAGTCGCTAGGACACTCAATTTAACAAGCAGTCGGTCTCAAGAGCTCTAGAGGCGTGCGCGTCGGATACACTAGCGCTGCTTTGCCTTGCTTTTTAGTCTCAAGCCTTTTAACGCCTTATATTTTTATTTTCAATGCATTTATACAGAAACATTAAATGGCTCTGCGCCAATGCAAGTATTTTTTATAACAACAATTATTAGTTCAGTTTCTCCAAATGCTCCCTTTACTTTATTTGTGCTAAAATTCTGACGCTAATGTGGTTTAATTGTGATATTTATTTTATTATAACTTTGTACGGAATGATATTATGAAGTAAATCCTCGTTATAAGCTCTACATAAAAAATATTAGAGCGGTAATACTTTGCGGCGTAATGCTAAGTTTACACAGCGACAGATCAGTGAGATAGAACAACAGATGACGCAGTATTGCTATCGTTAGATGGGTTCTTTCGTTTACATCAGCGGTACATGGCATTACTAGCCGTCGTACTGTTCTGCCTGAGTGCTACCCTCGTGTGAAAGAGGCGTAACGTTGTTTCGGTCAGGATTTACGACGCCAGTAAGTCCTCTCAACACCATTTTACAGCCAAGCGTTTATAGCTTGATTATAGCCACCACGTACGCAACCGCTAAAAAGTATTTTGTTAGATACATATTTTTTTATTATTAAATAACTCGTCTTGATATTTGTGCCATTAGTTCATACATATGTCCCCACCCCACCAAGCGGCTCGAGCTTCACCCAAGTCGTACTTATTTGGAAATACAGTTTGAATTCATTTGCAGAGATGTTCAGATTGCATCATATGTAAGAAATCATCTTGATAGTTGTGTTCTGACCATATATTCATTGGTAATATGTATACTTTGCCAGCCCAGCCCAGCCCAGTATGTAAGCGATGCCACTTTCTACAATCAATTAGTATCGTACAAACATCACTATTACGTCGTTACATATGTAGGTGGCGCCCTCTAGCTATTGAAGCTGCGCCCACTTTATTAAATATACGAGTATAAAGTTTGTTAATGTTCATTGTCTTTTGAAGCAACGTAATTAAATGAGCTCAACAAATCTGAAAAGACCTGTATCGCAGTGGTTGATACATTCATATTAGAATTTTAGAATGTAAAGAATGTCCGCGACCAAGTATAGCAACTGTTGCTCTACATAATGTATAGACTTATCAAATCTCCGTTGTTCTATCTGAGGAGGAGGAGGAGGAGGCGGCGGCGGCGGCGGCGGCGGCGGCGTAGGTGTTGGCTATAATAGATGAAGTTCGCCGCGCGCCTGCACTTGCTTTATTAGCTTCGTGTTTATTTTATGGTTCATTAAACTTTGATAGTGAGCCAGCTCAAAGCTTTTACGTATTATTTTAAGTTACTAATGGACCTGGACTTTTAGTTAACGAAAAAGGTATTAAAATGTAAAGTTTGTGAGTGTCCTGTTTGTCCCGGTGTCAGTATTATTATTCTGAAACGGCTACAACTTCGTCCTTTACTAGACTTTTATTTATATTTTTTGCGAATTTTCAGAAATACATATGTACTTAGTGTTGCCACATAAACACGTGTAGATTGTTATATAATTATATTTAATGTTGGAGCTCATTCCGAGCGCTGGCATTCAGTTGGTTACAAGTTTTCAGTGGGAGCTAGAAGAAATCATTTTGAGAAAATTGGTTTTCTCTTGAACGTTTGAATTTGATTGTAAATATCGGTTTCCAATAGTAACATGTGGTGTCAGCTTTCCTCCAGTGTGGGAATGTCAGCGCCCGTCGCCCTCGGATACGTTCACTTCAAATACACGTTCATTTTACAATTTCATTTGGACGATGTCTCTGCTTTGCGATTTCACAAGCTATCAAATTGTAATATATTACTAATATTATCTTACTTTCATAAAAATATCAATATTTAATTTAATTTTACGAATACGTCGTTATATTGATTACGCTCTAGTATGTTTTTAATATTATTAGAATAGTGTTCGCTCGCAGGTAAAGTGTTTGTCGTTAACGTTCAGTTCGATGAGGAAACCAATTTAGTTCAATATCCGCGTCGCTCGCCGCCGATACCTCCCATACCTACCACTCTGCTACGACTATGCTACGACTTTGCTACGAACGAACCTAAAGTGAACTTGAATTACTTAACTGTAAACAATTCATTTGCTTATTATTTCGTCGACATCATTTTGTGAATATCAATTTTAAGGAGAGAACACATTATATACAAGAACAAGATAAACAATTGGAATGCTTGTGATTAATGTAACAATTAAAAGTTAAATTGGATTTGAATTCGTTGTTCTTTGTGTTGGAACACTCACTAACTAGTTAGTTTGTACTCTCTAAGAGAAAAGTCTTGCGCAAACTATGAAAACACATATTTATCTGCCACTGTTCGATGTAGAATGTGTCTTGTGTAGTAGACATGCTGTCGCGTAGTGACGAGTCACTCGTCATTTGTTTGTTATTTCTCCCAATGGTCGGAGCGAGACTCGGTTGAAATAAATTGGTAATATAAAAAAACACATGCATACATAATGCCCACGTGATGAGAGCATCAGAGTACAGCGCAGACTTAGCACTGATTGGGGATTACCCGCCTCAGTAGGGTTGACAACACTTCGAATTTGAACTATTCGGATATATGCAGGATATCTTCACGACAATGAGCGTGGTGTTAAGGAACTTGAAGTAGTTTTTTTTCGTTGTCCGCTACAGATCAAAGCTGGTAGTTGAATTTTTTTCGTCGTCCACCAAGAAGGCGAGGGTTGTCACGTGTCCCTGTTCGTCTTATTTTCTCCGTCTAGGATTATTGTAAGTTGTCAGCCCTAGTGCCCTGGCTGAGGCGGGCAGCGCGACGCGACTCATTACTGGATAAGCTCCTCTATCAGATGGGAATACGCGCTACGATGAGCTCTCGTTTCCACTCAAATATTGCAATTATATTAATATATTAATTAAAATGCGGCTGCGATATTTTTTTAGCAAATTCCTATTTTTTAAAGAGTGAACCAAATTAAAAAAAATATCAGACAATTGGAAGTGTGTCTAATCTATAGTACAAGATATATATATACATAAATACATAATAAATGTCAGTACATGTATTATATAAATAAAGAAACATAGTCGACGAGGAAGTTCGTAGTAGGAATTGAAAAAGGATTTACTTAGTTTGCTTGTTTGTTTGTTTAGCTCGTTACATTCCAAATAACTATTTCGCTTAACATATTTGATACGGAAATTGTTTTGTTCATTCTATTTCCACTTTTCCTTTTGTTATTTCGCAAAGCATTTGTACACGTATATGTAGCACAGTAGCTACGTATACATATGTGCAGATGGAACTTAATGGAATTCCGAGCATAGATTATTTGTATAACTTGGCATTATCAATGAAATTCCTTATTGATTACAAAAATGTCTTGTGATCCGTTTATTATTATCAATTATTAGCACATTGACTGTATAGTGAAAGTTTGTATGGAAAAATGTATTTACTAAAAAATGTAAATGCAACTTTTCAATACACATTATAAAAGTTTGTTGTTAGACATATTTTCCTTCTCAGCGAAAATGTTGAGATTCTGTTTTTTTTTATACGTAATAAGAATCATATGACATCTGTAGCTCGCTATCGAGTTACACAACCAGCTTATTGCGTTATTTGTGAATATCAATATCTCTGCCAAAGTGACTTATTTGTTTACACGTGACATGGTAAAGTAATAAATCTAATTTATTTCCATGCCGCGGTTCCGTTCCCTTATCTAATTATACGGAAGTATACTTTATAATGGAGAAGTGGTATGTGATGGCGTGGTGTCTGCTACGCGCTGACGTCTCGCCACACATACTGTCTCCTGGAAATCGGCAGCTTTATAACGAGAACCAGTCTATATGACAGACATTTATATTCGAGCTGCTAGTTGTCGGAATCTGAATCACACGAAGTAATTTACCAAACGAGATAACTTGAGGTGGAGGTCAGAACATTGAGGAGCAGAATAAGAGGAGAGAATAATTCGCGATCGCCATTTTGTTTAAAGTCGTGTGCAATTAATTGTAATCAGCTAAACACGAGCTCTTTACAAAACGTATTCTTGCGTAATTGAAATGAATGAGGGGGTTTGGGAGCCAGCGGTCTTGTTATTGCTAAATTACCTTTGTGTTTACACGAAATGTATAGCTTTTTGATTTCATTAGAGTAATGTTTGGGAAACAAACAGGAGCTCGGCCGCGGCGCGGTCTGGTCCCCACCTCACCACCGCCTCACCCTCGCCTCACCCCCGCACGATCCCCGCATCACAATGTCCGCTCCCGCTCGTTTAATTTACGACCGCACTCACAACAAAAATAATACAAAAAAACCGTAAAAGATTTATACCATTTTAAATGCAAATCTTACTAATTGATGTATGGATGAATGAATATTTGTTTGAAGGTATCTCAAGAACGTCGGTGAGCGTCGGTGGCGCAATGGTCAAGCACTTGACTTGCAATCTGCAGGTCCTGGGTTCGAATCCCGCCATGTACCAATGTGTTTTTCGATTTCCGATTTACATATGTACATTTATCCGACGTTCTTACGGTGAAGGAAAACATCGTGATGCAACCTGCACATATCTGAGAAGAAATTCAAAGATATGTGTGAAGTCAACCAACCCGCACTTGGCCAGCGTGGTTGACTATGGCCTAATCACCCTTAACTTAGGGTAGGCTCCGAGCCCCTCGGTGGGGCGTATAGTGAGCTGATGATGATGATGATGATGATCTCAAGAACGATTGAACGGATCTGTACGGCTGAAATTACGTTTGTTACTGTTTTACTAATTATGTTTTTTTATTTCCGTGCGGACAGAGTCGCGGGCGGTGGCTAGTAATAAATAACGTAGATTTTATTTTAAATAATGACAACAATAGCGATACACATGCATGAACATTAGTTTTCAGTTTTCATAGACAAATAAACAATTAGGTTACTTGTTGGTTCAATTTGACATTGTTGGGCTTCGAAGTTTTGTGTGAAGGCTAAAGTTGGCAAGTCCATTTAAAGTTGAGTTGTGCTCCGAGTTTGTATTTGTGTTTAATTAGCATTGTACCGATGACTTCCTGCTTCACTTAAACCTATACATTTACATTCCTTATTATAATTATTTTGAATTTAGTTTAGTACTATTGTATTTGTTTGAATATAAAAGTTTGTTAAATATAATACTTACATATAATCTCGTTAACTTTCTCTACGTTTCTTGTGTCTTATTTGTTCAATAAAACAAACAGTCTTGTGTACTGTCTCATACAAATACAATCAAGTCCCTTCTCTTCAACATCGTACCTAATAAAGTAGCTTTAATATTTCTTTTTGATTTATAGTAAGAAAAATACTTTTGAGAAATAATAATCTTATTAATTTCGCTTATATATATATTTTTTTATCTTTCACATTTGATAAATTCTGAAGTCCGCATATGTGTTTAATTTATTTTATTTTAACGCAGAGAGAACTGATCCGGCTCGAAGGACCAAAGGCCGTATTTCGTGCACGATGATATTTTATTTGGCATATAGTATGTAGTTTTATTTAAGGCCAGGGTGTATCTCGTAGCAGGCTTGCCCTCACGTAGCCGCTGCGTGCGGATATCCATTAGGGCTACGAGATCAAAGGGCTCAGTGCGCCGTGCGTAAGGTTGCCGATATATCTTAGCTGCCTTACAGGGAATTACGTAAATCCATTAAATGTTGTACATACTCGTAGAGTATACATAACTTGATAACAGCGTATAACAGTACTTTTCTTGTATATCTTGAAAATTATCCGAAGTAACAAATAATTCTTTTGTTATACTTGATTAAAGAAGTTAATGTATCAAAATATTTACTGAAATAAAAAGAAAATGCATTAATAGTTTGCGGAAAACGTAACCTGAAGCTGAAGAAAGTGCTGGAACATCAGTACACACACACACACACACACACACACACTTATTGTCATGACTGTTTTTCCGAACAAATGAGGAAATGATAATATTTTCATATGAAATTCCTCATTGAATAGTTACAGTAATTAAACATTATTTTTACAAAAACTGTCTGTCTCACACTTGAGTGAAGTGTACCACTAGATGGCAGCACTCGAGATGATGAGCCGCGCTGCGCTCCCAACACTACACAACACTTTGCTGCTTTTACAGTCACATTTTATATTATAAATTTGTTTTTAATTTGTTTCAATATAATATAGTATTATAGTTACAAAAGGACACCATGTTTTATGTATGTTAGTAGACGGATAGTTATGTAATGTTATTATTAAAGTTCTACTTCGTTATAAATTACTTACAAAATTTCAGGAAGTTTAAGTTTTCTTTAATACTGTGAAACTTACAAAGTCAGTACAAAAACATTAAGTCATGCATGCAAACATGCCACAAGAAACATAAACCTTGAAAGTTTTCTCAAGTATCTGCAGGTGCGGTACGGTGCGGTACGGTGCGGTGCGGTGCGGTGCGGTGCGGTGCGGTGCGGTGCGGTGCGGTGCGGTGCGGTGCGGTGCGGTGCGGTGCGGTGCGGTGCGGTGCGGTGCGGTGCGGTGCGGTGCGAAGTTGTTTGTTTTGTTATAACAGAATTTATAATTGCTAATTTATATACCGTTCGAATCTTCACAAATACATACATATTGTTAGAAGAAACTTACAACATCGTATTTGTGAAAATTTCGTTTTTTGGAAAACAGATATACAGGAAAACAAAGATGCCGTGAGATACAAAACTGATTTTTAGTTTTATATTTTTGAGATTTGACAGTCTCTATAATAATATTTACCTATGTGTTAGTTTACACTAAGTTAACGTCGCATTTCCTTAATATGTCGTACTTAAATATTATAATAAAACTTAGTAATATCAGGAAGAGAGGCGGCTGGCTACATTACGTCACTCATAAAAATTCTCACACGAACCGTTTTTATCTAGACCTTCTGATTGCTTCAACATTCTATCATCTTTGTACATCTTTGTGTTTTAGTATTGTTTTATTGACTTTTTGTGTAAAAGTTATGCGGCTCGTCTGAGTTTCTAAAAGAAATAACTAAATAGGATAGACGCAAGGAAATTCAAAGATTAATTTATTGTTCATATTAATACACAAAATTTATCAAAATAAACGTAAAAGAGTTCTTCAATAAATGTTTGGTGAATGAGCGAGGAGCGCACTCCCCACTTACCGACAATACCGACCTTTTGTTATGTTTGTCATTCATCCAAACCATTATTTTTGTTGTATTTGGAATTTTAATAGCGTTTTTGTTTGATACTTACATATTACATTTGACAGCGAAAAATCGAGAGTTATACACACACTAAGCTCTGAATTAAAATTTTCTTTATAAATAATTAGAGCCATATGTATGTATGTGTGTATGTATGTTTGTGCGTATAATAATGTAAATAAGTACTATACGTACATTCCAGAAAAACGTGCTAACATTGTAAGCAGATGCTTAGAATCTGACATTGTAACATTTATTTCAAAGTTATAAGGTATACAATAGATTTAGTTTGAAAGCGGTTCACTTTGGTAAACTGTTTAAGTGTCAGTTCTCCGGCCGCCGGCGGACGAGCGGGCGAGCGGGCGAGCGGGCGAGCGGGTGTTTTGCGGCCGAGGTAGCTATTCAAATGGTAATTTAAGTATTTACAGAACACTAGCGATGCCAACGTACCCAATTGTCTTGCAAATAAAACTCACACAACGAATTGAAAATATGTAAAACTAAAATAATATTTGGTTTACCTACTAGCTGTTGTTCGCATGAAGTCAAACAATCTCAGTATTTCGTTGGTGAGCTATGTGGAAAGTAATGTCGAATGTATTCCTACATATCGGTACCGGACATTTTTCAGAATAAAAACTATATCAATGTTGAAACAATGCTAATTTCATCGAGTTATGTTCAGCCGTAACATATCTCAATGAAGTTAGCAATATATTATAGATATGGCCTAATCACCTTAACTTAGGGTAGGCTCCAAGCCCCTCGGTGGGGACGTATACTGAGCTGATGATGATGATGTTCAGCCGTCGTGGAGTTACGTGGAAATATAGTTGTTGATTGCACACACATATTATTTGTTGCTGAGAAACTTTTACATTTTAGACATTCAATTAAACGTTAATGTTCAAAGAGATGGAGTATTTCTAGTTCATTGACTTCTTTCTTTTCTTTGTCGTTGTAATGTCCCCTGTCCCTGTCAATTCAATAATGTATTTTTTTACAATACAAACGTCAACATGAATTTGACGGAGTTGAGTTGTGGCAGTTTTAACAAACGTTCTTTCAATTATTTCACTTGAACGAAATAAAATATATTTTATTTATTTGCAGAAGAACCACAGTTGTATAAACTTGTATTGAAAGAAGTCATTAAGTACATTGCGCTTGTTATTTACCAAAGAGTTTATCTGACTGCATCGCCCCCCCCTCCCCGCCCCTCCCCAACCCCCCGCCCCCCAATATATCCCCATGAATAGTGAACTGTAGCCATTAGCTTTTTTTATTTAGGACTTCAATCTGAAGACTGTAAGAGCCTTTCAATAATTGTCTCAATATAAATTTACCGGTAAATTTTTAACAAAAGGTAGAAGATGTTCTGTTGAAGCTCGCGATCGCGATTCATGTCAACTTAATTACGAGCTCCTTAAAAGGTCGGAGAGGCTGCGGCGGAACCCGCGCCCAAGATAACACTCATTCTATTATTTTTTACTTATCTCAATCCTTTTATATTTAACCATCGTAGTTATTTCATCATCGGTCTATGTTTAACTTAATTTTTCTTTTTTTTTCAAAAAACCTATTAGGTGTAAATAGATCGCGAACGAATATCTAAAAAGAAGTAAATAAATGATAACACAACATGTGTCACAGAGACGCGATTCTTGTATGATCAGCTTTTCAACAACTTTAATAAACATAATGGAACAATGAACAAGTCCCAACTTCTATTTACTCTTCCATAATAATACAATTAACTTTGTTATTTTCAAGTAAAACGCCATTTTGTTTTGAATACATTATTATACATAAATATAATTTTATGCAAAACTAACAAGAATTTTCAATGTTTGAGTATTTCTTAATTAATCTATATTATTTATTTAAACGTTCCATTGAAGCTTTTAATATAATAGAAGGTGGCAAACGAGCGAGCGGAAACCTGAAATCGCTAAAATAGCGAAGTGACCGTTGCAAACGCAATTGCATATGCGTTGCCTACCTTTAATCAACGGAGGAAAGAATGCACAGAAAGAAAATATTTTCCCCTTCCATGCTTCCTCTCATCCGGAAAGTCCACTTTCACTTCCCATCCTTTCCTTATAACAATAAGGGTGGGAAGGGAAAGAGGACTAAATTAGGCCTCCGGGACGCACACTCATCAGACGAAACGCGAAATAGCTTCCACTTCACGCCTGTCTTCTGTGTGGTCGTGGTATTTCACCGGGCGAGCCGGGCCAATTCGTGCGAAGATATTAAAGCGGGCTCTACCACTGTTTATGCATTATAATATTATAATAGTGAGTAAAATTGATGATTTTGACAGATGTTAGACGTTCAAGTAACCGATACGCTAAGGAATGTAAATATGAAATTGTTAATTGTAATTTCGCCAGAAGTATATATTCCTCGTCCTCTGTTGATCGTTGTCCTTCAAGGCTGCTGTCAGGCTGCTGTATAATGCACAGCTCAGCTCGTGAGATATTAACGTAGGTCCCGAGTGCGCCGACACGCGCCCACTTTGATATGCAAACAATACCATCTCGCGTAGCGCTAACCCCTTGTCTTACACTATTACTATACAAACTAAACACCAAATAGCAATTATAAATGCTGGACACGTTACTATTTACGTATTTAAGGGACTTCAATAAATGCTCGTTCGTACTTTTTTCCCCTGGAGCCACGTCACTGACACCACGTCACAAGTAGTACTTAAGGCAAAAATATCGTGCACACTTTGACATATATTATTTGCTTTTATCTGCTAAGTTTTGGTGAAACTAATTGCAGCTTTATTATTTCTGTAAGTGTATGATTTAATTTGACTTCTATCAGCCGAATTTGAATCGAAAGTAAATAAGATAAGATAATATAGGAAGGTAATTTCAACCAAATCAATATATAAATGATATTGCGGCTGATTTATGATATGAGGAGCAATATTTGATATAGCTTATAGTGGCAATACATACATGTCGGATTCAATTTGCCGCCCCCCCCGCACCCCGCGCCCCGCGCCCCGCGCCCCGCGCCCCGCGCCCCGCGCCCCGCGCCCCGCACCCCGCGCCCCGCACACTCGTCAGCCGCGCGCCGCTCACAAATTGCTACGATTCATAAAGTTGTGAAACTTATGAAAACTAAAAATCATTCTCATAGTTGCTGAACATTTCCTTATCAAATAATTGAAATCAGAAACTGTACTGTCATGTTAATTACTAAGAGATCATTCGATATTGCAAACTCCCTCATTACTTACATAGTGCTTTTTATATTCCTGCGCGGCTTGTGACGTCACGTGTGTCTCCGACGAGCCTTTGTCTGTACGACACAGGATTTACGTCATCGTATCATTATTTAAATCTATAAAAACATTTCCTGGACGAAAACGTCCACCGACATTGAAATCAAGCGTTCGAATGTTCTCCATCATTGACGATATTTTAAATCGTGAAAAATTGATTTTTCAAAAGTAATAAAACGTCATCAAAGAAATGTAAGATGTAAACTTGTAGAACTGACGCTGACTGACGCCCACACCCTGGAAACTTTCCAGAAAATATTGCTTCCCATACAGAAATATAACTCCCCACTTTGTGGATAAATTCGCTTTGAAGACGTTTATGTAATTCGTTTCAAAAACTAAACTATTTAGACTTAATAACTAAGAAAATGTCGTTTGTAAAATCTATTCGATATTGTATAGAGGCGCGAGCTCGCTCCTTTCTCAGTTCCACAACATTTTCTCATTTTTGTTTGTAGGCATTCCTCGGTGAAACTATCAGTATGTATTCAATAACTATGTAAATGTGTGACGCAGCCGCTCCATTAGCCACAGCCCGCCCCGCGCCCCCCGCGCCCCTCCCCGCTCACCGCCCCACGCCCGCACTTACCTCACGCACAAGCGACGCTCAAATTTATTCTCAGATTTTGTAATAATCTATGAATTGTAATTACTTCGTTTTAACATATCTGTTGCTCTGTAAACTCACAATTACCTTCATGTCTCCACTGAACACTAAACAATTAACAGAGGTAGAAGTGACGCGGCGCACCAAACGTGTAGCGAATCTGACATTACCGAAGCAAATTCATTTTGCGCGAAGGTCTCAGCTAATAAATTTCGTTATCTCATCCGTCTTCCAATTGATTCAATTCAAAATCTAATTTATCTTTCACTAATGTTGTATGTAAACTCCATTAGTATCAATATTTCGTACATGTCATGCTCGCATGTACATCATGTACATCATGTACATCATGTACATCATGTACAACATGTACACGCACACGTCTTAGTTAAACAGGTGAGAGCAGACATTCATACGATAGTTTTGTCACAGATACTGCTGGTGGCATACGATGCGGTTTTATGTTTAAAACTTGTTTAATTCATAAAATAAGAAAAACTAACTGCTTATTTAGTTATATTACAAGAACACAAATTGAAATGAGCGGGCGCTCCTCCTCGCGCTTTAATTGCGTCGTCTGCGGGAATTTTAAACGATTCCTTAATTGTTTAAAATGTGAAGCGCCGCGCCGCGGAGGAGAGCGGACAGAGCGGTGCGCCGTCGTGTCATTAAACCGCTTTACAAATACGAGTACATACTTCTATTCATTTACTACTATTTAACAAATAGTTCTCCATTACTGGAGGGCAGACATCAAATGGAAGAAATACCGTGTTTCGTTTGACGACTGTACGTGCTAAAGACTAATTCTTGTCTTATTTGCCTTATTCTCCATCAGTTACTAAAAAAAATGATTGAATAAAACAATAACCAGAAACTACTTGTCAGCGTCAAATCTATTTATAACAGATTTAATGACCACTCGCCTTAAATCGCATGTCCAAATTAACATGAACAATAAGTACGGCTACGACTTCATGCCCAAAGACAAGGTTTAAACAAATAGAAATAGATTTAAATCAAGATAGCTTTAATGAGGTGTCGCGACCACATTTCTGTGTCGCACCAGTCATAAACACGGCTCGCTCGACATATAGTCCTTATTTAGTTGAGACATTTAATTGTAAAGTTACCACCATTTTAGATAAATACTTCTTCGGATGGTAGACAATTACTTTTATTTTACAATTGTTTGGATGGTATAACAACAATCTACTATACTATATAATGACGCCTTTTAGAAATCTGGCGTAGGATGATAAGTATTAGTCACGATAATGCACGGTACAGTCAGCTGCATAATTATGCATACATTTACAAAAGTTCGTTGTTTTCAAAAATACGCACGTATTCGTCAAGATGAAGAGCATGTGCTCATGTTCTGAAACATATGGACCGATACGTGCATACATATTTTTGAAACCAAAACCGTATACTAGTTTCGGAGACTTTGTAAATGCACATATTTATACACGTTCAGGTGCCAGTACGATGATATCTGGTGTTGATTCTTTTGTTGTCATTTTGACATAGAAATAGTAAGTATTATTGCTAATCACATAGCGTACTCTTTATCCCTGAAACTACGCTTCTCGAGGGATAGCTTTGATATGGCTATTTACATAATAACAACAACAATGAAATAAAAGCTCAGTTTATTTATTCCTCGCAGACGAAGACAAAAGGTGAATAGTGGACAAAAGCTTAAACGTAGCGACAGTAAGAGAGATGATGTCGGTGGTACGAGGCTCCATTGAGAGTTGCGACCTCGATGCGGCCGTGACCCGCACCCTGCTGCCGCCCGTCGCGGCGCGTCGTCGCAGCCGACATCCAAATGGAAATTAGAGTGTCGAAGGGTTTAGGCCTGAGGTGGATAAATGATTCTCTGTGGGGAAATTGATTTGATGTAATTTACAAACTCGATCTGCCGGCAGACCTTCAATTATTTCCGTAATTGCCAAATTTGACAACCTCATTACTTGAACACTTTCCGTACTGTAACACAATAACTGTGATTTGTGTAACGGCAGATTTCTACTTTATCTAACTAATATTATAAATGAGAAAGTGTCCTTCTTTCACGCAAAAACTTCTAAACCGATTCAAATGAAATCTTGTATACAAATAGTCTATAGCCTCGGAAAGGTCATAGGCTACTTTTTAACGAGAAAAGGGGTTGAAAAGAGGGTTGCAAATTTGTAGGAGGTATAGTAGGTCATTTTTACAGATAGAAGTTTGAAAGTTATGTTTATGTTTAATTCGATGTAAATAAATATGACACTCAATGTTTGTAAAAAATTTACTCTGAAGATTGCAAAATAAATAAAAGGGATGAAAATTTATACTAGAGTATGTAAGGTTTATGACAATGTTTTGAAATAATAATATATAATAATATATTTTGTTGTTATGTATTATAAGTGTTAGTAAAATAAGTTGCCTAAATAATTAAAATGCTAACCAAAGACGCGAAGTATTTAACGCGGACGAAGTCGCGGGCACAGCTAGTATTACACATATGAATATATGTTTAAAGTGTTACTCTGATAAAATTCATTGAAATACAATTGCGTCCATTCACAAAGTTTTATAAAAGTAATAATCGCTTCCAACGAGCGATATAATTGAATATACATCAGGCACGTACAGGTCTCTATTACTGGAATGTAATCACATGCAGGTGCATCTCAAATATAAACCACGACTTGATTACACAAAATACACTGTTTATAGATTTCCATAAGCAATATATCACAAAAGTAATTTATTATAATCCTAATTAAAATATTTTAATTAAATGTATATTGATGTAAGTAAATTGAATACTTGAATATATAAACGGCAACACCTTCCAAATGTATCAGCCTATATTTACAATGAAACCCTTCAAATGTAAGTATCTCGCTGTATGCCCGGGGAGGGCGCTGCGGTGGCGGCGGCGGCGGCGGCGGCGGGGCAAAACGATCCCTGTTTTGGTTGACAATGAAAGCGGCCTTTCTATACTATGTTGTAAAATTATTTAGTATTCACATAAATATATTTGTGGGCAGATTTTGTGAGATGATATGAGCGGGCGACATTTGTTGCGAAGGATCTTACAGTGCGATTACAAATAATAGACACATAAAATGAATCACCCTTAACAGAAACAACGTCTATGGTTGTAGTCTGTCAATCTGTCGCCAACTCGCGAAATAAAATTTTCATGTTAGTTAATTTAGTAAAGTTTAGTTTAGAAACGCTTCCCTTAAGCGAGCAGTTTATAAGAGATGATATTGGGCGTGTAGCGGCCGCTCGCCCATTTCTTTTATAATGATCGTCCTCGATGATGACCACGTATTCGTAGAATGGGACTTCATAATGCTTCGTCGTTTTGTACGTGATCTGTGTGCCCAAATATATAACGCATTGTTGTATATTTCGGCTCCACAACTTACTCATGTCATACGAATACGGCGGAACAAATAACCATTTCATTACGTCTATGGAATAATCTTATGTAAGAAGGTCACAATATGTTGAAGAATTTACATAAATACAAATGAGCACAAGAACAATAAATCTGATATGATTCTATTCTTTATAAACTCTCATTGAAAATATTACATCTAGAGTGTTCTTTCTCATTGCCAATGTAAAATGCCAGGTTCGCACTGTACATATGTATCTATCATAGGCAACTACATTGAGCTTGACAAACTCTATGTTAAATATTGAACTCATAAAATACATAGAACAAGCTTTAGCTCGGTTGTGCGGAGCGACGGGGGAAGGGGGAGCGTTGGGGAGAGGGGGAGGTGGATTGTTTACAAACAATTTGTGTATAATTTCCGGGTGTTATTTCAGCGCTAACGACCGTCCGGCGAAGCAGCCGTCCGCGTCGCCTCTGACTGCTCCTATAATAACTTTGTCGCGTCAACATTCACGTACTAAAATAAAACTTTACATCATTAAACCCCGTACCTCCAGGAAACAGGTCAATCAACTGTTTAGTCTTACTGAGTGGCATTTACGAGAGAAAAACTAATTTAATTTATCTCATTTACGCGCCATTAAATATTCAATTGATAACCAATTTAACGACGGCGTGGTAGTAAACCTCCGAACACAGAATAATGTGAACATCGTCAAAAGGATTCGGTACATTCGGCACATCTCTTTGATGTTTGGTCACAAAGAGAGCGCGCATTGTGCGGCAGAGGCAGAGGGCAGCCGCTCACCCTTGTATTGTCCGCCGTCGGGTCGTCGCCGCGCCGGGCCGGGTGTCATTCAATCGTCCTCGGAAGCGCACTGTCATATACGATGCGCACGAGAAATTACTTAGTCGTGGAAGCGATCTTATTCGAAGATCGAATATATCTATTTGAAGATGAGCTTGTTGGCTTAATGAAATACTATTATAACGATGTGCCGCATCCAGAGCCAGTATACACTAGATGTCGCCCGCGACTTAGTCCGTCCGCAATTTTAAAAAAAATTATAAGTAACCAATGTGCTCTTCCGGACTATGTTCTACATCTGTGCCAAATTTCATCAAGATCCATTGAGCCGTTCCGAAAATACTTTCTAACAAACATGCATCTAATCTTTAGCATTTGTGATATTAGTAGTCTGGTAGGAAGTAGAATTACTTACTGCAACATATTATCCAAATTTATTTCAGTTATTTTAACACATATTTACTATATGTGGTCGTGAAACTCTCAGCTGCTGCTACAATACTTAATATTTTTTATCAAATTACGAGGATAACTTAGACAATTTCTGAATATCTCTGTTACATAATCAATAATATTATACAAGTTAGTTATATACAAATAATATTTTGTAGTTAAATAAAAATATGTAATATGTACATATGTGTAATGTACTTCAAGCATTAGCTCGATATAAACGTCAGAGTTGCCGAGTACACAATATTAGAAGTCGAATCACCACAACAGTTGGCCCATAATTAAACTGGAACTTTGCAAAGTACTCCTCAATAGTCAAGCTAGTTACAGTCTACTAAGTTAATGAAGAATAAAATCACAATAAAATATAATAAATTATAAACAAGCAATCGAGGTGTTTACTTTTTTTTTGTATTTGACAATTATCTGTTCTTCATAAACGATTATTTGAAAGCGTTTGCATTTTATGTAGCGAGCTGCAAATGGACAATTCTCGTATTCCGAATCCATGTTACGTCATGTTACATTCGCGGCTCGCGATTTATATTTAAAGCCCTTCATGTACTTTATTTTGTTTACCTACTACGCTTCATTCCATTAAGTATGCTTCCTGCGTATATTATTCAAAACCTGACAGGAATGCCGTCGTTTTACCTTTCCTATTTCAATGTGAACGGATTTAACGAAAGGATTAAGCATGAATACGCTACCGTAACACTCTTGAGACTCAATAATTTCCTCAAACTATATTGGTTATGAAATTAATTATTAAAACGTTTGTTTACGATGTCTAAATGCTGTTTACATGTTGTAAGTGAGGTGGCGCGCGGTGTGGCGTGTGCCAGCGCCCGACTCGCCTCGCCCGCGCCTCAATTACTGGACAGTTAGCTCTACTGACTTGTTTACCACTTTCAACAAAATTAATTAAAAACGCAAGAACCATAATTAATATAAGAATCGTAATTGGTTTTTTTTGTTGGAAAAATATATCCAAAATATAAGAAATATTCTTAATTATTATAAATTTGACTAACATATTTTTGACCTTTCTCAAATGTGAATCATGTCGACTTGTGCTGCACACAAAACGCAATAAAACTCTTCAAGTGCCTGAGGTGAAGTGCAGTTTATTTCTAGTTCATTTCATACATATCCGAAATAATATTTGATAAAATTTGTGTCATCTTTTGTCGTCTTAACTTGTCGTCTTATCATTTCAGAAAAAAACATTTATCGCGGTAAAACAATTCCAATTAAAATAATACGAAAACTTTGAGTAAGGCCGCACAAGTACCAGGGACGCAGCGGCGCCGGGAGCGGGGCTGTGACAGGCATCTTCTATTAACATTCAAGTTGAAGAAGTTTCGCAATAAAGGAAGCGATAATGGCGGCGAAACATAAGGCGGGAAGACAAGAACAGTACTTAATAGAAAATTTGAAAATGTAAAAGTAACAAGTGAACAATAGTCGTATGTATATATGAAGACAACCGACAGCGCGGATTGTGACTTCAAGTCAGCAGAATGCTCGCCTGATGGTCAAACAATATTTAAGCAAAATCATGCGAAATAACCATACAGTTGTAGAATAAACATGAAACACTCATTACTTTACAACACTTGAGTATGTTGCCAATGCAGTCGTAGCATTGACATGTCATTCCGAAATCCAATTCCACGTGCACATAGCGGAGCTCAGCGCCGCGCTGTGTCGCGCTGTGTCGCCTGCGGGACGAGCCGCCCGATTTAATTATAACCACCTCTAGCGAAATCTCCCATGTCACCCCCGTCGCCCTTAGGCTACGCCCTCACCTGACCGACCGTGTCCGGACGCAGTAGCAAATAAACGTCTTACCTTTGTCCGGATTGGGGATCCGGTTCTGTCC
Source organism: Papilio xuthus (assembly GCF_000836235.2). Classification (NCBI taxonomy): domain Eukaryota; kingdom Metazoa; phylum Arthropoda; class Insecta; order Lepidoptera; family Papilionidae; genus Papilio; species Papilio xuthus. Next base: position 43,279 of record NW_013531514.1, on the reverse strand, counting down.
CGCAAATTTCGTCGGCCGGTGGCAGAGTGATATGAGATATTTTACGAGATGCTCGCCGCCCGCTACAAGAGTTACGGGAGCAGACCGAACCGTAAAAATTTAATCAACTTTATCCTACAATCTTTATAGTACGGTGAGTACGGGCGAGCGTTCAACTGCGGTTTGAACAGTATCGTGAGTGCGTGGCCTTGTAGCCTTGCTCCCCTTGTGGCGCGGCGTGGCGGCGCTCAAGTGCAGCTACGAGAGAATGTGTCCGCCTTCAATTGTGTGAAGTGTCGCTCGGACACTTCCTGTCACACGCTTCGATTCTACATCGAACATTTTTTTCTTTGAAAATTTTTGGCATCGAATGTGATGACAAAAATATGAATGTTTTAAATAATTATATTTAGAACATGTCTTTGGAGAAAATCGAAGAAATGAGGAGTTGGAGGAGAGCCAAAAAATGCTTAAATAATTTTAATACGCAAGTGTTACGTATTGAGGCGAGTGAGAACAACTCTTGCTTATATAGTGTAGGATGAGTGTTCATGTCGCCGTCACAATGACCTCCTGTGCAACTTTATATTTTACATATTCTATAGAATTACAGGAGATTTCAACGTGTTACTGATCACTTGGAATACACAAATGAGCTTCAGTGTAGATGTGTGTCTATGTGTGTGTGTGTGTGTGTGTGCGTGAGTGTGTGCGTGTGTGTGGGTTAGGACTGCTGCGCGGTGTAACATCTACATACTAGAGGAATGCTAACGTTTTTCAGACCTAGTATTTCCAAAAAAAGTATTATAGTTCGCACACTATTATTGTATTTCGTTCCTCTTCGTGTCCGCATTGCCGATGTTACTTGCCTACAGAGACATACTGCCCATTTGGTCGCTTTGTCAAAACTTACAACAAAATAAAGAAATCCACTTTAACAAGCGTAACCAGAAACTAACACTCGCATTTGTACGAACGTTATTGTCTCCTCGGAGCGTGTTCCCGTTGCCGTGACAATAGCGCGCTCCGCGTCACGTCGAGTGTGTCACGTTAATACGCTGACATCTCTCGACAGTCGTTGAAAATTAACCATTGCAATGTAAACGACTTTAATTGTATTATTTAAATAGAAGTGTACATTTCTCGAATGGTACTGAAGTTTTCATGCGAACTTCCAAAACGAACATTCACCCTGGCCACTATTTAAATTAAAGCTATCTTTCTGCGCCGCTGATTAGTCGAAACAAAGTCATGCTTTTGGTTTTTATAGTAGAAGGTAGCAAAGTAATACATGTTCGTTCATCGTTTTCTTTGCTCAAGCTCGTTCGGGTTAAAAGAAGTTTTGTCTTTGTAGGCGACATCGCAAACATCTAGAATTAATAACAACTAAGTGGCTCTCAAAAAAGCATAACAAGTAATGGGTCACGGCCCACATGTCGCGAGAGTCTAGACAAGAGGGATTAATATTTAACGTGTCCGAAGCGGCCGATGGCGCGTGGCCGAGTGCTATTTGACGGCTCATCAATGTGACACAACAAAGTAATGAAAGTGTTTATTGTCGCATCACACCGACATGACTCTCGCCTGACGGCTGGATATCACTTCAGTCTAGAGCACATAGCCGAAAGCGACGCGAACCCGAAGCGAAAAGTTAAATATATGAAACCGACATAGATTTAGTTAATTTGAGACAGAGACGTACTACGCGAAACTGAATCATAGAGCAGACTCGTTCCTTTACGCTTTTGTTCCTTTTTCGGTTAGCGGCTGATAGCTACTCGTACATACGTCTATGTATGCCTGAGGTTTCAACGTCAGGCAAACTTTCAAGTTTACGCCTTGACTGCAGCTTGCGACATCATTATAAACTTCCCCAATAAAGAAGGTCGCAATGTGTAACTTATAGTGCCCAGGAATCGGCACAACGAACCTAAAAGTAAGATTCGGCAAAAATCAACTGAGATCCATTTTGAAGGGATCTCTCTGTGTCGGAGCCGCAGATTAAATATTATTGGGTGTAGGTAATCTGCGACTGTTATTGTTTAAAACATCACTTTATTTTTGGTTGTTTGTGGTATATTGACATTATAAATTCCACATTGTCGATGTGGAGACGACGCGACGACTTGTTCTTAGAAATCAAGTTGGAGCCTTCATAACGTTAAGATGTCTTAAATAAAACATTAACATAAGTAAATCCAACTCCAACTCGTTGTAAACAAAATCTACATAATACTCAAATCTACTTATGAATTCCACTTGAAGCATATTTACTTTCGACGCAACTTTGCAAAGTTCATTTTAAATTTGTATAAAGTCACAAAGTCGCCGGGCGCCGACACGCGGCCGACTCACGACGGCACGCGGAAGACTCACTTGATTCTCTTCAAAGGTAAATCTCTTCAACCGCATTAACAAATATTAAACGTGAATAAAACAACGTCGCACACTATTGTGGGTACAAATATTTATATTTTTGGCATGACAATAGTAAGTAACGAGATAGGAATAGGGCCGTCATTCGTGCAACAAAAGCTACAGTACAAACTCATATTAACGGCAATGACATGTTCCTGTCTAACTAGATGACACAGCTTGGTGCACCCTCTTGCGTTACCACTGCTAAGGTAAGTGAACGGTCGATTTCGTGTTGTCATGGTGACGACTCGCCTTTAAACCGACTTCAGCAAGATTATTAACTCAATTTCTCTGCATTTTTATTATTTTTACCACAGAACATCATTCTTGGTGAAACGAGGATTTTTTTTTCGAAAGTGGGTGCTTGTCCCATAGTAAGTAGCGTGTTGTGTGTGCAGTACGGTGCAGTACATATTGTAATATACAATGCGCGTTGTCGCGGACTGTTACTGAGGTCCGCCGCGGCTGGAAATATGCGCCGGACCGCCACCGACCAATGCCTGCTCTAACCACTAACACCAACTTTGACCTTGGTGCGGCCACGTCTCGTAACACGTCACGTAGCCGCACACGTCACGTAGCCGCACGCCGGCGTGCACGAGACCGCTGGCCGGTCCATTGTTACAATTGGACCGATTACATTAACGTTAAGTCTGTTTGTTGTATGTCGGATTCTTTTTATAAGACTTACAGAGTAATTTTATATGTATAGATTCCTGCTAGCGTCGTAAATACCGTATGACTTATAGCTCATGTTTGTGGCGTGTAGTGGTCAGCGTTGGCGCTGCACAAAATTATTATTCCGAGCTAGCAGTGGCGGACTCTAAAATAATTACGATTGTCGTTCATTGTTTCAGTGATTAGGGGCGGTGCGGGTGGCGGCGCGGCGGGCGGCAAGACGTCCTGTGTGCGGTTAATTCACCTTCCACTGAGGATCAAAAATTGTGCAACAAACTGTCACGATGAGCTGTAACTAGGCAATGTATATTTGTTGTCATTTAACCTAATTTTATGTTGAATTTCATCGAAATTGTCGAAAATGACTTCAAGTGCCATGTGCTGTGCTGGACTTATAATATCGCGTTTGCCCGCAGCTTCGTCTCTCAATGCAACATTCATTCAAAAGTCCTCAATAAGTTCATAAGTTGAACGTTATGGGACTGACATGTTCAAAAGAACGAAACTCCCTAAAAAAAAAAATAGAAAAAATAAACAAACGTTTCCTTGCACTTCTACTATTGTCTTAATTTTTTAACCTTATTGCCGTAATTTCATTTGAACGATATTCTGCTGCACAAGTGTAAAATATTGTAGCAGCGATGTGTTTATTTATCTTCAACGTTCATGTGTTTGCGAATCACTTCAAAGAATGAGCCTATAATATTTTAGATCCAATAAAATTTTATGTGAACTCATCGCCGAGAAACGAAGCGGCTATTCTCTATGTATTGCTTCTGATTAAACTCATATCAGTAAAATACTGATTATATTATAATATATATACTTGATCATAGACAAAAACAAATTTTAATGCACAATACCACTGTGAGTGGAACAACTTGTTTGTACGTTGTCAACTGGTGTCACTAAAATTTACATCATGTAACATATCTTTATTCTTGAAGTATCGCTGATTAAAGTATATATTCGATATAGTTGTCACCCGCGGCTCTGTCCGCGCGCTATTAAAAAAAAACTTTAGTAGCATATGTTCATCCAGATTTCATCATGATCATCCGTTCAGCCGTTCCGGAGATGCCTTATAACTTTCGCATTTATAATATTATCAAGATATAGGTTGGCGGTGTATTTATTACATATATGTTATACACTTTGATATATGTAGGTATGCTATTTATTAATTTCTAAATGATTGCAACAACATTGGCGATTTAGCGTGAGAACTGTAAAGCTAGTTTACTACGAAACAAATAAATTTGTTTATTTTAGTCTTTAACGTAGATGGAATAACGACGAGAATAGTTTGCAGTTTAATTTTATTGTTTCAGCCGTCGGTGGCGCCGCGCCAGATGGAAAAATAATGTAACTCAAGAAATTGCCGGAACGAACGCGTCGTTAACAACAGCTCGTTCGTTCAGATATTTCTGAAACATTCAATTAAATATTTATACAAAAAAATCGACTCATGTACGTATAAGTAATATAATAAGATATCGCGATAAAGAAATTTTTAAATTAGTAGTCAAATGTTAGGCGGGTAATTCATTCAACCTTCTCAAAATAAATGTTATAAGTCAAAGATGAAATATATGACATTGAATTGTTATTGAAGCGAGGAGAAATTGTTTCCAATTACATACATATAGAAACGCAAAGCTGCAGGAGATGAAGACTTGTTCACATGTTGATGTTGAGAATGTTGCTCGATTGTAGTGGTGTGGCGGTGGTGTGGCGGTG